>NC_046367.1:4292816-4592816 GCF_011125445.2 Fundulus heteroclitus
TATTTATATGGATATCATTAAAACACCTTGATAAGGCGCCGCTTTACTGTATTTAACCCTTTACAGGCCTGACCCTCAAAAATAGTCACACACTTCAAATTTTTTAGAATGTTGATGTTTATTAAGCTTGAAAACAAAATCCAATTAATTTTTTTGGCCATATATCCTTATTTTTATGATATTATTTTTGTAAACACATTAGTTTACGGTAGGCTTTTGTTTGAACGTTTGGCTCACAACAACATGACATATATAAAAACACAACATCTTGCCTAAACATCTAGAAATTAAAGAACACTTCAGGCAGTTTTTCCTTTAGTTCTTTTTAACCTACAACTTTTACAGCCATTTTATTTTGCATTGTGGTAGACACCCAAAAATGTGTCTGTCATTGTTTAGGCAAAGATGTACTTTACACTTTTTTACAGTAGACCAAGTTCAGCTTCAGATCTTCGGGATCTGAGGCTGAACTTGTAAAGTGCAGATAAAATATCATGGAGATCAATACCTCCCATGAACTTGTTAAATGTTTCAACAATGGGAGCCATAATATGAGTTTTGGATTTGCGATCCCTACGTTTCACATTTACACCTGTTCAATACCACCAAATATGTACAACCCCATATTCTGTTTGATCTGCAATCCCCAGGAGCATTTCATCATCAGTGACAAACTGCTTGAAATACTTGTATGGTGTCATGTTACACCTGTTCTCGCTCCCTCGCTTCCTCCTCAACACTTACATGAGATTGAAAGATTGGGCTTGATATTATATTATCCTTCTTTTGTATCTTCTTGATTCTTTCCTTTCACATTGATCTTCACTGAATCATTTCTGACTGTGTCCAGAGTTTCTGTTTGGACCTCAACTTCCATGCCTATCTGGGCAACACTTTGATCCTGACAGTCTTCCTCCTCATCATTGCTCAATGATGACTGGAAGTCCAGTCCTCATCATCATCCTCATCATCTTCTGCTAGCTGCTCTATGTCACTTTATTTGCCATCCAATGTCATGTTGATGACTTTTCCCAGTCCTTTCATTTTCCTCTCTTCTCTCAATTCTTTTTTAACATCTAAAATTACATAAACTGCTGCTCAAAAGCAAATAGTAAGGTTTTTTGTTATGGTGAAAGAATCAAAAATGTATTATGAAATAGCATTTAATAATAATTATTAATTAAAAAATTGTATGTGGCTCAGTTTAGGCAGGAAGGACTTACATTACTTTACAAAAATGTTGCATGACTGTTCAGTGATAAAGTAACTTATATACCTGCAGTGTCAGATATGATACACACATTTTAACACGGTTTAACTGTGATATAAATATATTTTTTCTGGGTAATTGGGCAATGTCTCAAAACATAAAACATTAATCTAAAAAACTAAATAATAATTTTTTGGTTATTGTTGCCTTAACCTGTCTAAAACTGGGAAAAACTTTCCTGCAAATTGCGTGCGACCCAGCTCACGTGAACAAACATTTTGAAAAGGGGGAAAAAAAACGCCGTTCCACTGGCTGCAGTGCAATGATACTCCAGTAGGGTGCAGAATACATGTATCAAATTATATCCAACAGGTTGTTGAGGTAAATATTGCTCACGTTCAAAAAAAGAGTCCCTAGAAACCTATGTAGCAAATATGATACAAAGACGATAAAGCGTTAAGTTGAACAGATATACAAATCATGCTTGAAAACTGACAGACTTACTCTTATTCAATACATTTCAATTTTATTTATATAGCGCCAAATCATGAACATGTCATCTCAAGGCACTTTACAATGTCAAAATCAATCAGATTATACAGATAAACTCAGATTATACAGATTGGTCTAAAAATATATATATAAGGGAACCAGTTAATTGCATCAAAGTCGTGACGAGCAGCATTCACTCCTGGCGTAGAGCCACAGGAGAGTCGTCTGCATTGTACATGGCTTTGCAGCAATCCCTCATACTGAGCAACATGAAGTGACAGCAGAAGAAAACTCCCCATTAACGTGAAGGAAAAACCTCTAGTATGAACGGTCATCTGCCTTGACCGACTGGGGTTACAAAAGACAGAGAAGAGACACAACGCAGCTGTTTAGAGCATTGAGCTTGGGTCCCAGATGTTCTGAGTTAAACTCCCACACCCACGTGCCACTCTGGGTCCCTGAGCAAGACCCTTTACCCCTGATTGCTCCCCAGGTGCCGCACAGTGCACGCCCCCCTGCTCTCCCCAAGTGGATGGGTTAAGATACAGAAGTGAATTTCTCCATTGTGAGATCAATAAAGTTCAATAAAGTTCAATTATAATTATAACTATAGAGGTAGCTCAGGGTAACATGAGCCACTCTAACTATAAGCTTTGTCAAAAAAGAACGTTTTAAGCTTAGTCCTAAAGTAGACAGGTGTCTGCATTACAGACCAAAACTGGGAGTTGGTTCTACAGAAGAGGAGCCTGATAGCTAAAGGATCTGCCTCCCGTTCTACTTTTAGAGAGTCTGGGAGCAAAGTGCTATGTTAGGAACACCGGGGTAATCAGAGCTCTGATATATGATGGAGCTTGATTATTAAGGGCTTTATGTGTTGTAGAAGAATTCAAAATTCTATTTGATTTAACAGTAAGCCAGTGAAGGAAGGCTAAAATTGGAGAAATTGATCCCTCTTGTTGATTTTCATCAGAACTCCTTCTGCAGCATTTTGGATCAGTTGAAGACTTTAAACTGCATTTTGTGGACTTCCTTATAGTAGTAAAGAATTACAATAGTCCAGCCTTCAAGTAACAAATGCATGGACTAGTTTTTGAGCATTGCTCCAGGACAGAATGTTTCTAATTTAGAAGGCGAAAAAAGGAAAGGGATTTCAATTACCTGTCTTGGTCAAAATAGCACCAAGAATTTTGACTTTATTACCAGAGGCCACATGGGAATATTGCTAAAGTAATACTTTAGCAATATTTCCAATTGATAAAGTGTTCTGTTACAGTATTTCTTTTGGGTGTCTATCCACCAAATTTAACTGTCAAACGTTCATAAAAGCTGTTTTAAATGCAAGAAACGAAACCCTTAAACACATGAAATAACAATTAACTTTAAAGAACTAAAAAGGTTTTGTTAACTTTTGACATAAAGCTGGATTAACAGCTAGTAAGATACCTTTGATTAAATTGGTATATCAATGTTTAAACCAGGGTGTTCAAACGTACGGCCCGCGGGCCGAATCCAGATTTTTTGTGAGTCGTGGGGTAGTGCTGCCCAACGTGTTCGTGTGAATCGCCCTGTGGATGGGCGGGAAAAATGTGTGACAACTTCTGCAGTGGCTGGCGACCGGCGGTGCGCGAACCCCCGCGGTGGCCAATAGGCCAGAGCGGCGCTTGGCTGCGAGGGCCGATCATCACCGCTTGCGGTTTTTATTCACTTTGCCTTTGTAGTCTTTAATGTTTCAATCTCACTCAGATATTTGTAAGGAACTGAATTTTGAAGGTTTATGTGCTAAATAAAAGCCACTAACTACCTTAATTGGAGTTAACAAAATATATGATCACCACACAGAAGTAAATATTATCAAGATGAGAAGACATTTATGGCACATGGCAGCAAATTCTTTCTGGTAATTCCTATAAAATGAATTATTTCCCAAATTTTTTTAAGTGACAGTATTCAGTTTTCAAAATTGTTATGTGTGGATTAATCTTACTGAAAAATGGAGAACAAATGTTCACAGGGTAAGATTATTTTCTTTTTCATTATCAAATACATCATTCAGACTTGACCAGTCAATAAAAATATGTGCTACCTACATTTTCTCCATGTCTAAACATGCCATTTCCCAGAAAAAACATTTTAGGTTATGTCAGGATCATAGATGACAACAGCAGTTTGTTAGATATTTTTATATGTGCCAAGTCTTTCAGCTCATTGAACTATATCTTTTTTTTTTGTCATCATGGGCCAAAACTCCATTTACATAAAAATAGTGCCAATGAATCAAGTTCAGGATCTGCAGTGTAAGAATTAGTTTAGCAGATTTCCTAAACCAGGGGTAAAAAAGGGCATAGATCAGAGGTTCAGGGTGGAATTAAAATAAAACAGAAGAAAAGTCACAGATGAAGCACTGACCTCTGCATCCTCTTCCAGGAGAATAACACAGAATATGGACATGTACATATGAAAATGCAATTACAACAATTCCAAGGATAACACTGCCTTCCTTTCAGATTTCTTAGCTGTGACTTTCTCTGAGCTCTGAAGTGATACAGCGGCAACATGAGACTGCATGGCTCGAGCCTGAGACACAACCACTACAAACACTCTCTACATAGAGAACTAGGATGGCAGTGACTGGCCAATAAAGACAAAAAAGATCAAAAATTCCCCCAACATAATCAAGGACAACCATACACTCTCCAAAGCAGGAATTATACCTGCCTGGTTTTTTGCAAGCTGTCTTTTAGGATCAGACAGTGGCAAAGAAAAGCAAACATCCAACACAGGGAAACGCATGTCTTTGCTCGTTCTTCTGTGACTTTGCTGGAGTAATACAGGGGGTTACCAATGGCCATGTAACGATCAACAGAAATAAGTACCATGGTTCTATTGAAGCAAGGTGATTGCATAGTCCCAAAACAACATACAGAGCACACATGATGTCCCCAAGATACCAGCATCCATCTATCAGCATGATTTGAAATGAAATGAGGAATCCCACCATGCAATCTGAGACAGCCAGAGAGAGCAGGAGATGTTGGTGGGGTTTTGGAGCTTCCTACAGAAATTAGAAAACAGCACACTCATCATCTATTGTAGTTACATTTGTAATTAAAACACACAAGGTCATAACCTTACAGCCATTTACATGATTTAATTTTTTTCTAAAGAGATACATTTCATTACTTAAAGTGGGAGATAGAGATGATGACCAGCAAGTTGAATGTCACAGTGAGCACAGAGATGAAGGACAGAGTAATGTAAATCAGCAGTGATATTGAGGGAGGACGCACGTCTTCCTGCAAGATAAATTGAGCAGTTGTGGAAAGCAAAGTTCAGCTTCTCCAAAGTTTTCATCATTAGATAGAAAAGAACAGAAGCTGCTAATCTGTCTGTTATATAAATTAAACTGCTTATTAGATAAAGCATTCATCTCTCTCGCACTCTCTTTCTCTCTCTCTCTCTCTCTCTCCTCCCTCCTCCCCTCTCTCTCTCCTCTATCTCTCTCTCTCTCCTCTCTTCTCTCTCCCTGTGAGTGATGGCTGTGAGTGAGGAGCTCAGAGTGATTTGCTGGTTTGTTTCAACTTTTCGTAGTTTTTGAGAAAACTATTTTCTTTTTTTTTTTTTTTTTGTTTTTTTTTTTTTTTTTTTCGTTGTTTTTGAGAATTTTCTTTTTTTCCCGCTGTGTGTGTTTGTAAGTTTACTTTATTATTTTCTGTTGAAAGGGCTGTTTCTTTTTATGTGGTTGTGAGTGTGTGTGTGTGCGTGTGTGGGGAATTGTTTGTGAGGGCAGCGTGCTCTGGGGCACAATGCCGGTGATGGAGGCTGTACCTGCGGAGTTTGAGAAGCTGACTCGCAGACATGCGATCAAGCTTTTCCCCGCGGTGCAGTGCTCGGTGGAGGAGGCCGGGCTGGCTGTGGGAGAGGTGGTTGGGTGTGACTGTGTGAGGTCTGCCTCACGCATGAACGGGGCCATTGTTATTTTTTTAGACAGCACGGCTAAGGTTGGTGAGGTGGTGGAGAGGGGAGTGGTGATCAAAGATACCTTCACTCCCGTCTCCCCTCTCGTTAACCCAGCCACAAAGATAATGATTTCTAACGCCCCCCCGTTCATTAAAAATGAATTGCTGGGGAAGGAGCTATCTAGATATGGACAACTTGTGTCGCCGATTACGATGGTTTCTTTGGGGTGTAAATCTCCTAAACTGAAACATGTTGTGTGTCATAGAAGACAGGTGTACATGATCCTGAAGGAGAGAAAGACTGATCTGAGCCTGTCTTTCTCGTTTAAAATTGATAGATTTAATTATGTGGTTTACATTTCCTCAGAAACAATGAAATGTTTTGGTTGTGGGGCGGAGGGGCACCTGATCCGCTCCTGCCCGGAAGGTGGCGGAGCGGCGGGCGGCTCCGGGGGGGGATCCGCCCGTGCTGCTGCTGCGGTAGCTCCGGGGGGGATCCACCCGGTGCTGCTGCGGTGGCTCCGGGGGGGATCCACCCGGTGCTGCTGCGGTGGCTCCGGGGGGGATCCGCCCGGTGCTGCTGCGGTAGCTGCGGGGGGATCCGCCCGTGCTGCTGCGGTAGCTCCGGTGGGAGATCCGCCCGGTGCTGCTGCGGTAGCTCCGGGGGGGGATCCGCCCGCGGATGCAGCTCCTGCCCGGTAACCGTGTGGGGCACCCCAGTGGCTGCCGGGAGGCCGGGTTCTCCTGCTCCGGTGGGGCCGCCCGTCGCGGATGATCCTCCCGCGGCGCCGGTCCCTGTGGTTGCGGGGGACCCGGTTCCGGTAGTATGTGCCGAGGCAAAAAGTGAAGCCATGACAGGCGAGCAGAGTGACATGTTTCAAGAAATTATGGAGGAGGATATGTCTGATGACGATCTCCTCAAAATGTCTCAGAAAAGAAAACATTTTGAAGCAGGAAAAAAGAACAGTAAAACAAAGAAAATAAGTGTCCGGATGTCCACAGAGTCAGAGAGTGACTTTCCCCTGACTCAGGAGGACTCTCAGTGTAGATATTCTCCTGAGAAAATAAAAAGTTTCCTAGAACAGACTAAAGGCTCCAGGCTGCCTAACGTAGGGGATTTCTTCCCAGACCTTCAGCTGTTTATCAGGTCAGCCAGGCCTCTCACCAGAAGAGCAGTGGGGAGGAGGTTTTAACAGATCAGGAAATATACAGACTGAAAAAACTCTTACTGAAGGTAAAAGCTCAAATCGTCAACGATGAAGATGAGTTTTAGATGTTTTCTACCTTTTACTGCTCCTCTTACTGTTATTCTTTTTTATCCATGTGTGACTTCAATATCAGTACCTTAAACCTGAACGGGGCCAGGTCTGATCTTAAAAGAGCTGCTCTTTTTAAACTGATGGAGACAAAAAGAATCGATGTCATGTTTGTTCAGGAAACTCACAGCACTACAGACAATGAAAGTGACTGGAAAAGGGCTTTTAAAGGGGAGGTGGTTTTAAGTCACAGGTCCAGTCTGAGTGGAGGAGTGGGGATTTTATTTTGCTCAGGGTTTTGTACCTTTTTCTATTACTGCAGATGAAGTCGTTCCAGGTTCTTTATTGAAAGTTAAAGCTGTCTTTGAAAATGTGGAACTTGTGTTTTTAAATGTCTATTCTCCCACTAATGCGGTGGACAGGGTATTTTTTTAAAACAATCTAAGCGACTGTGTCAAGAACTGTGAGGATGATGGTTTTATGTTTTTGGGGGGTGATTTTAACTGCACAGAAAATCCAACCCTAGACAGGAACCATCCTGAACCACATCCTCCTTCATCTCACACACTCAGACAGCTGATGGGGAACCATGAGCTGAGTGATGTGTGGAGGGTTTTTTAACAGTCAGCAGAGACAGTACACCTGGAGCCACAGCAGGGAGGGGGTTCTATCTCTGGGCCAGACTGGACCGCTTTTATTGTTTTAAACACCACTTGAATATTTTTAAGAGGTGTTTTATTCAGCCTGTGGGTTGTAGTGACCATTTTTTGGTCTCTTGTCGTGTTTTTTTTAAAACAAAAACACCCGTTTAAAGAGCGCTTATTGGCATTTTAATACGGGCCTTTTAAATGACCAGCTTTTAGAACTGCTTTTAAGCTTTTTTGGGAATCCCACAGAGAGAGCAGGCCTGCCTTTACCAACATACAACAGTGGTGGGATTTTGGTAAAAACACAGATAAAACAGCTCTGCCAGCAGTTCACTCGCGGTGTCACTACAAACTTAACTCGGTCCATGAAAGATCTGGAGACGCAGGTGGTGGAGCTGCAGGCTTTAGCAGACTCTACAGCAAATCGAGGGCTATTAGATTCCCTCAAGTCAAAAAATCGGCCATAGCCAACCTGTTGGGCGTCTCAGCACAGGGGGCGCTGGTCAGGTCTAGGTTTATGAATATTACACAGATGGACGCCCCATCGCGCTTCTTCTTTGGGCTGGAGCGGAAAAATGGACAAAGGAAAACCATCCATTCTTTACGAACTGGTAGCGGCTCCGAAGTCTCAGACTCATCTGAGATCAGGAAGTGTGCTGCCGAGTTTTATGGAGACCTGTATAGAGTGAGTGGACCCATGATCCAGATGTGCACAGCAGCTTCCTCAGCGGTCTCCCTCAGGTCAGTGAGGCTGACAACAGCAAGCTGGCAGCAGAGGTGACGCTGCAGGAGCTCCACACTGCCACCATGAGCCTGCAGAGCGGCAGAGCTCCAGGTATGGACGGCCTTCCTGCTGACTTTTACAAGTCTTTCTGGTCTATAATAGGACCAGATTTACTAGAGGTGATCAGTGAAGGCCTAAAGACCGGCAGACTGCCCCTGAGCTGCAGGAGGGCGGCAATAACCCTGCTGCCTAAAAAGGGAGACCTGCAGGAGCTGAAGAACTGGAGGCCGGTCTCATTGCTGTGCACGGATTATAAGATCCTGTCCAAAGCTCTGGCCCTTAGACTAAGGGAGGTGATGGCGTCCATCATCCACCCTGACCAGACCTACTGTGTGCCCGCAGGCTCATCAGTGACAACGTCACTTTAATTCGAGACATTTTGGAGCTCTCCAGTTCATTGGGCATAGAGGTTGGTCTGATTTCAATAGACCAAGAAAAGGCTTTTGACCGGGTTGAACACCAGTACTTGTGGCAGACTCTCGCTGCTTTTGGGTTCAACCATGGTTTCATAGCCATGGTCCGAGCTCTCTATAGTGACATTGCGAGTGTTCTGAAAATTAACGGTGGGCTGAGTGCACCATTTGGGATCCAGAGAGGGGTAAGGCAGGGCTGCTCTCTCTCTGGGATGCTATATTCGGTAGCCATCGAGCCTCTGCTCCACAAACTTAGAGCTACACTTACAGGTGTGGTTTTCCCCCAGTGTCCCGTGTCTTTTAAACTGTCTGTGTACGCTGATGATCTCGTTGTTTTAGTTAATTCACAACGAGATATTGACATTTTAGCTGACACTGTGAAGGATTTTGGTTTTATCTCATCTGCCAGAGTGAACTGGGGTAAAAGCGAGGCTCTGATGGCGGGAGGGGAGCTGGGGGGCTGGCTCATGGCCCGGTGGCCTACAGTGGAAAAAGGAGGTTTTCAAATATCTTGGAGTCTTTCTGGGGGATGAGAACTACACAAATAAAAACTGGGACCTTGTCCTGGAGCAGGTCAAAGGTCGGCTGGGGAAGTGGAGGTGGCTACTCCCAAAAATGTCCTACAGAGGCCGAACCTTAATAGCCAATAACCTGGTCTCATCCTCCTTGTGGCACCGGCTGGCTTGTGTTGATCCTCCAGTTACTCTCCTGTCAAAAGTTCAGTCAGTTTTAGTTGATTTCATTTGGGACAAGTTGCACTGGGTCCCACAGGGTGTCCTGTTTTTACCTAAAGAGGAGGGGGGCAGGGCCTGGTCCATCTGGCCAGCAGGGGCGCAGCTTTCCGCCTCCAGTTTATCCAGAGACTACTGACCGGACCAAAGGATACTCTGTGGAGACCCTTGTCCCGCTGCATTCTGCAGGGTTTTAAAGGCCTGGGTCAGGATTTTAATTTGTTTTTAATGAACGTACCGAACATGAGCACATCTACTCTGCCTGCTTTTATAAAAGTGTTTTTAGAGTGTGGAACCTGCTGAGGAAAGAGAGGAGGGGCAGGTGGACTCCCTGTACTGGATCCTCCAGGAGCCGGTCCTTTGGGGACCCGTCTGGACCTTCCCAGTTGGGCAGGTCAGAGTCTGTCTACAAGACTGCAGACTGCGGGGATTGTTACTCTGGGGCAGGTGGTGGCGCTGACTGGACCCCGGATGGACGATCCCTCTGGACTCGCTGCCCGGCTGGGACTGACGTCAGTGAGGGTCACACAGAAACTCACAGAACACTGGAAACAGAGACTCACAGGACACGAACGCCTGCTTCTAAACTCCGCTTCCAATCAAACAGTGACTGATGACCATCCTTTTCCTGCCATTTCCCTGGCACCGGATTTTAAAGACTGCTCTGGGATTTTAATGGAATATACACACCTCGCACCACTGGATGGTACCACAGGAAAAACATTTTACCGAATATTGGTGAAAGCATTAACCAGAAAAAACTAGACAAGAGACCTGACACGCCATGGAGGAGATATCTGCAGCTGGCTCCTGCAGTCAGACCTGAGTGGAGGTCCTTCTACAAACCTCCACTCTCTAAAAGACATGCAGACATCCATTGGAGAGTCCTCCATGGGGTTATTGCAGTGAACTCTTTTGTGTCCACTATAAACCCAGCAGTAGAAGGCAAGTGTCCCTACTGCGACAAAAGAGAAACCGTGTTTCACTGTTTTTATGAGTGTCTTCGTCTTTTACCCTTTGTTTCTGTTTTTACAATCTGTTTTCACCAAATGTGGAGAGGTTTTTACCAAGCAGTTATTTATTCTAGGTTTTAAATACACACGCCAGCACAAGAACAAGTGCCAGCTTTTAAACTTTGTTTTAGGGCAGGCCAAGATGGCGGTGTATTTTAGCCGGAGGAGGAAGGTGAGGATGGTTTTACTGTTGAACCTGTCACTGTGTGTACAAATATGATGAAGTCCAGACTCCTTATTGATTTTAATTATTACAAAGCAGCAGGAGATCTGGACTCATTCCAGCAGGTTTGGGTGTTTTAATCAGGTGTTATGTTGGGTGGAAAACCACACACTGCAGTTTGGAGATGTGCTCATGTGAATTAAGTATTTATTTATTCATTTATTTATTTACTCTGAGGAGTAAGGTTGTATAAATATGTCATGATCAAATGATTGTTTTTGGAAATGAACGGAAAATAAAGTTGATTTAAAAATCAAAAATCTCTCTCTCTCTCTCTCTCTCTCTGTCTCTCTCTCTGCAATACAATGGAGGTGGGACTTAAGGAATCAGTTACACTAGTGCAGGGGTTAAAGATCTCCGTCGCTGCGATGGATTTCCGTCATTTGGAAAATGTGTGCAAAAAGTTCCATCTACACTGTTTGGTCAAGGTTTTAAACTGAAGCTGCTCTCAAACCAATGAAACCAGGTAGAGCCGGGACATTAGCCACTCAGAAAGAGAGTAGGGCGGGTCTTTACAAAGCGGACATTGCCAGTCTAAGGTTAATCGTTAACTTTTGGAAAAGCATTTTAAAACTGGCCTCACATGGCATGAATGAAAGTAACGGTGGTCAAAAGGTTTTCTTCGGATTTATGTGAACCAGCAGGTCAGAAAGTTCAGCGGGTTGAACAGCTGACAACAACTTCCTCGGTAAGTGTGTCTGTTGCCGTTCTTGTAGTTAAATTAATGAGTTATTTTGCCCTGTGGCCATGTCACCTGACAGCGGTTATGCCCTCACTTCCATTAATTTAGTTGATAAACCAACCAGTGATCTCCTCATGATTCTCTATTACAGTTTTTATTGGTTGCTTTGACACAGCAGTCAACTCAAAACCCACATTTTTTTTAAACATTTTGTTTGCAGGCTCCAACTCTGCCAAAACATTTAACATATAATCCAAAAGCAGATTTTGCCCTCAAACAACACAACTTGCACACAAATGTTTGAGCCCTTCCAATCATTTGTTACACAAGGGGCAACAAAATTCAAAACACCACACTCAATGTGAATCAGTGCAACATTGCTGGTTCATTGTAGCCAAAGACTGTACGCAGCTTACATGGCAGTGCCATTTGTCATCAAATCTGCCTTTTTGCAAAAAATGGATCCAGAAGCAAATATGTTGTGATGCAAATTTTATTGATTCTTCATTCTTTTTTTCCAGATAAACAAATTAAATATTCCAAAAAATGAAAGATTCCAACAGAAAATACTAGGGCTGTTTGTTCCTTCTAGTCCATTCTGTCCTGATGAATAGGCCACATGGCCTCATCTACATCACATTCAATATTTTCCCTTGCAATGCACCTTGGGAAAAATCTTCTTGCATGCCTGATCCATCCTTGACATGCCTCTGTATCTATATCATGGGCAGCAGCAGTCATTGCATTGAGCAACAGCATCTGCTCATAGGGGCGGTGATCATATACTTTCCATCGCCATGCACTGAAGAATTCCTCTATAGGAATAGATAGAGATGTATATACTGTATAGCAGCAATACATGCTCTCCAGTCGAAAAACTCTTACAATGGATGCAACTGTGTTTCTATTGAGAAAAGGTTGGACTCTTTGTCCCGCCCCTCTAAGTGAAAGGCCATGATTTACCACATGATCAATCATAGTTGCCCAAATTTCATCTGTAACTTTAGCCCTTCCAGCTACACCGCCACCTCACACATGGATTCCTCTTCCTCATAATCTTCTTCCCCTGACCCATCTACCTCTTACTCTGCCTCTCATCTGCCTTAGACCATCCATGCTTGCAAAGAACAACACACAACATGACACCTTTTACGTAAAGCCTGCAAACTGATTGCAAATTGAAAAGTTGTGTGAAGAAGTGTCAATCAGGTGCTTCAGTAATTTCATTCTGATCAAGAAGTTTCTAAGAGCTTGGAACATATGGTTTCTGTTTTGCTATCACAGCTAAAGCAATGGAGTTTGGACTGCATGAATGACATCTGCGTTAACTGTTTTGCAAAAGGGTGGGGAAAATGAGTCAAACCAATGAGAATGGGTTAACTCATTTGCAGGAGGTGTCTTTTGCTCTGCAGAGATGGTGATGCTAAAAACTGAGAGGTTGTGAGTTTCTTCAAACAGGTCAAAGCAATCTATTAAAACTGTATGTTTTATTTAAAACTCAGAGTAACGCGCTAGCTCTGGCTAATTCGTTTTTGTTTTTTTTGGAGGGGGAGAGGTGGGATCTTGAAGAAGGGCCAGAATATGCAACATTATCCTGCATTTGAATGGGTCCGATTCGGAAAAAGTAAAAAAAAATGTAAAAAAAAATTCTACCTGCACTTTTCTGTAACAAAGAAGGCAGAGCTGCAGTCAGTCAAGCGGCAGCTTCCTCCTCACGAGCCGCTGTGCACCAGGACACTCATTAAATAAAATGACAAGGATTTTGATGCAAACAGATTATTAAGGAAACTACGTCAATAAATAAAAATAAATAAACTGCAGCTACAACAAGGACTTGATAACAGGTTCTAACTGGGTGAGGCTAGAGAAAGGTGATTATCAGTGTAAAAATAAAAACAAAAATAACTTAATTAAAGCTCTGTGGGTGGAGCGCAATGTGAAAAGGTTAAATAATGCATTTTTATAAACTCATGAGTTGTGATAATTAATTGCTCTGCAATAACGGGCAAAACAGAGACTGATTATTGTAATGTGTGATCTGTGTTAAATTAAAATATATGACATCATCATAGTGTTGGTTATGTGTCCTGCATTGTCCAAGGTTGTTGTTGGCCTTGTGTGTTCATAGGATAGATTTATATAGAATGTGACAGGAAGCCAGAGGAGTTAATGTTCAGGTGTGAAGTAGGTGATGTAATGATGCAAACTGCTGTCTTTTGTACTAGTTATAGAGGTTTTCTGGGAGACACGGAGGGAAGGGAGCTGAAACTATGAAGTGGAGAGGTGAGTGGACTGTGAACCAGTTTGGCAAAAGTGTGAAGGAAGAACTTGAGGTTGCAGAGATGAAAGTTAACCAGGTGATGTTATGGATGTAGACAGTGAAGTAGAGGATGGAGAGGGCTGTCCAGCTGGAGAGTGGTAGAGATACAGGAATTGTCAGTGGATATTTTAAAACTACCAGATTTGGTTAAAGTTGACTTTGCACAATAAGCAAGTGAGGTAACTAATGTGGCATGATGTCCACAGCCCTGGGAATATATGGGCTGACTAACATTTTTTTCAGTCAAACTGATTATTTTTGCTTTAACCCATGCACTAGTGTCACCACCAACCCCTTTGATTCTCTCCGGACGACCGGTGTGTTATGCATCACCTGAATGTCTTTGCAAAGACTTTCAGGAAAGACTTTAATGTGACCAGAAAATAGAAGGGGACTTACAATCAGGGTCCGAAATTAACACTCGCCAGTCGCCAAATGCGAGTAAATTTCCCGTTTGGCGAGTGAATTTCAGAGGGCTAGCTGCCACATGGCGAGTAAATGTTTGTACCAAATAAAATAAAAGTAACATAAAAATAACAAAACCTATACGATCCGTTCACAGCTCTGTCCATCCAGAGCTCAGTCTAGACCCGCCTTCTGCTGTGCTGGTTCAGCTTCTTTCACATTCAGAACCAGTCATGGCTGCACACTGGATCAGAAAACAGATCTGCTAACCAGATACAGTCTAAAACGCCAATTAGTCTGTTTATAAGTTTCGTTCTTATTTATTCTGATTTTTTTTAACTACCTGCGCTGCGGCTCTGTGTTTCACCGCTCTTACTGCGCCTCCCCCGCCCCCTCTCGGAGCAAGGTGCTTTTATCAGCGGCCAGCCTTCAAAACGTGAATCGCTACGTTTAATGTCCTTCCACTCGTACCAAAATGTCCCAATTAAAGTCAGTAGGAGAGTCGGTAACTGTTTTTCATGCTCTTTTGTTTTTAACGACACAGAACCAGCGGTGCTTCGGTGGGCGTGGTGCGTTGCGCTTGAATTCAGGTGCGCAAAATTACGTTACATGTAACCTGTAACATCGGGGGCGCAGCGCACGAGGGTAAAATCCAGCAGCGAGATCAGCGTAAAGACGCAGCGTGAACCCTGAGTGCTTTAAGTGTTGCAGCTGAGGGGAAAATTTTGAACCGTACACAGGGGCGGTTCTGAACAGGGGCCAACAGGGGCCTATGCCCATGTAGAACTGTTCCTGGCCCCTGTTATGGCCCCTGTACTGAAAACATGTTAAATTTCTTAGGATGATAAATGCTGACAAAGATAACGTGACTGACTGGTCATTTGGATCAGTTGCATTTTTTTCGTTTATGGTTTTACCCAATAATAAAATAACAAAATAATTAAAAAATAAATATAAAAAAAAATAACAATAATTAAAATCAAGCTGTTTCACGTTAAGCTCCCGCTGTATTGAGAAAAGATCAGGGGTCTGCAACCTGCAGTTCCAGAGCCACAATTGGCTCTTTGGCTTACTTAATATTTTAAACGATGAAATGTTGACCTGTTAAGTTCCCCCCCCCCCCCAAATCTTTTGTTCTGTGCCCCTGTGAAAAAACACTGGCCCCACCCTGACCCCCCCTGCTACATTTGGTCTAGAACCCCCACTGACCGTACAGGCTTGATGAAACTCTGCCTCATTCACAAATTTGGCCAACATGGATAGAATAATGATAATCTGTAGTGTTTTTTATCGCCTGGATGTGAATCTGATAATTCATATTGTGTCTTTTATAATCAACTACAATATATATTTTTTTTAATTCAGGAAACAAAGATTTCTCTTCCAGGTTCCATTCAGCCACGCCCCCAACCACGCCCCCCATAATTAACATAATTTCACTCTTAATTTTTATAAAAGTTGAGGTCTGGTCAAAATTAATATTTTGGCCGGTAAAAAATATGCCTGGCCGGTTGATTTTTACATCTACCGGCCAACTTGGCCGGTGAATAACAAAGTTAATTTCGGACACTGCTTACAATGTAGCCTTTTAGCACTCCGCACAAGGGGGAGCAGTCTATAGCCCCTTTTACACCGGCTCCATTGCTCTACCTTGCTCCGCCCTCTTTGAACCATTTCAAATACAGTCCTCTCAACCCTGGGAATGCTTTTTTTTCCAGCCCTGCTAAGTAGTAGGGCTGATCAAAGCGGAATATGGCTGATATGTGACATAAACTGACTACTGTTCACTGAGTACCCAAGGACAAGGAGAAACAAGAAGGTTTTTGCTGAAAAGGTCCAGGGAAAAGTCCAACTGAATAACAACAATATTAATATTTAGGACCACAATGAATGGAGTAGGTCAAACCAAAATATAATTTTACTATTTACAAACAATAAACCCCACCTGGGTTTTCAAAGGCTGAATGAGACAGAAAACATGGAGCTGGTTTAAGAGGTTTATTGAAATAAGTGAGTAGTGGAAATCAGTGTCACTGGGAGGGGTCTGGTCACGGATTGAAAACAGAAAATAGAAAGAAATTAACCACTGGCAGCATACAGGCGAAATAGTTTGGCTGTGTCATAGCAGGCTTATTGTGAGTGTTTGTTGGCATGGAGTGGGTTGAGCAGGAACACAGAGAGCTGAACTTCACAGTCTGTATGGTGACTGTTGTGGAGTTCTGGGAATACTTTATGCCAGTGTGGGGGCATTGGAGGGTGGACAGACAGTCAGTATTGCAGTGAGGGCTTGAGATAGATTTGCACCTCGGCAGGGTTGCAGGGTTTCTAGGAAGACTTCAATATGGCTGGCTACGGGTAGTTCCTCTCAGAGGTCGGAGGTGAACAAGAGAGTCTGAGGAACGTGTGTTTGACAAATTGTTTGGTTCTTCCAGCAGACACCAGACTGGGGCTGAAGAGAGCTGTGGAACTGCCGACCGATACAATAAATGACAAAAGAGAACATTAGTTTTGTTTCAGAAATAGCTAGCTGGATACGAGAACACAATTCTTAAATCAAGAGACTGGTCAGGTACCACTCTGAGTGACCAAACACTCTGACGCCGTCCCTCTGTTTTCTTTTCCCTTTCATGCTCTCACTAATCAGAGTAGATGATGAGCACGTGCACAGCAATCTACCAGTCAGACCCTGCAGGGTGAGAGAGAGGAAAAACACCAGCACAACCACACAGATCTGTATACAGATATGCAAACCTAAATCATTGACCTTAACCAGATCAATTTGGAATACACTTAATCCTGTTCACATATAAGTATCCCAGAATCAAATTCAAACTCAGGTGTTGCATTATTAGTTTTAAGTGAGGTAGACAGTCTCTTGTTTTGATGACAAACATAATTTTGCCCCCCAAAAAAACATTTTCTGTACTCATTTTACAATAAATGAGGTTTATAGAATTAATTCATTATACAGAAGCAATCCAGTACACATATCAAGTAGCAAAAAACACAGGCTGCAACTGAAACGTAAAGTGCCGTGTTTCATGAATGTTAAGAACACATGTAGCCAATTTAGTGTGTTGTTAGATCCTGTTACATCATGTAATCACATCGAATGTTTCTGTGCTGTTTTTAACTGCATTAATCACAATGTTGAGGTAGGAGTCAGTAATTGTGTATTAAAGGATGAAATCACATAAAATCAAGCTGAAGTGGCACTTTCTGTTCAAGTATCCTTATAAGATGAAAAATAATTTATGTCACACCTTTCTACTGCAAGGTGTGATCAGCCTTTTCCAGATCCACTCTCACTGTCAATCCGTAAGTCAGCATCTGCTCCTGACCTCTCTGACCTGTTGTGTGCCGATACTCACTCTCTCCCTTTCTCTCTCCTCACAGACCATGACCAGAGCCTTCCTACTATATTCTCCTGTCCTTATTAATTTCAATAAACACCTTTTACTGTCATACTGCCTCTCTGTTTGTTGCTTCTGGATCGTCATGGAAAACCCAGCCATGACAAGTAACGGCAACGTCCACCTCACAGAAAATAATGAAAATGTCAGAAGAGAAATTAGCATGCTCTTTGTTGTTGATTTTCAGAGGGCTGTAGTCCCTGGTTTGACTAGAATTATCCATGTGCGTTTCTATTGCTTAATGACATTTGAGTTAAAAGCTGTCTGAAATCGGCACAGCAGTCCGAAGCTCCTTTCCTCCACAAAATAGAGATCTTACTGTTGGCCACATCAAAGGTCAAGGAACATAGGCTAAGAGCTACAATTAGACATTTTTGGATGGAGCCCTATATTAACTAGTGACAAATGAGGTCCAAATCATTGTTTAAACCGATTCTTTACATTAGCAAGGTTTCCAGCAGCCAAAAACACAGCCAACTAACCTGTACAATGTTTCCAATTTGTCCTTTAACTTTCAACATCTACCAGTCACAACTTTTGCTTTACGTGAAGTAATTAAATAACTTTAATTTGAGATCTGCAGATCTGGGTATAGTCGCACTAATACAGAAACAGTCATTCATTCTTAGTTTAGAAATTGTTTGCAGACTGGTTAGTGTCCGTTACTTTGGCATTGATGACTCTAAGTATGATAATGTTCATAACAACATATTCAACCATTTACTGGCAATGTTATGTCCTCAATACACATCCATACAGATTTCTCTAAGCAGTAGCTCTCATAGCTCCACAAAAACAGCATTCATAGCTGTTAATGCTACCACCCCTGTGGGTGGTGGGAAACCTCTGTATCCTCTGCGTCCCATCCAGTCCTTTACTCCGAAGAAGCAGTCACACAATTAAGTATGTTGAATGACTCTCAAAACAGAAATCATACTTTAACACTTTTAATCTAAACATGCCAGAGAAATAGTTGAGCAGATATCAGATGAGGCTCTTACAATACAGTTGTGGAGAAAAGGCATGGTAAAGAAACCCTAACCCTCAAGTAAGGGTTACATTAGCTTTTTATAGATCAGAAATGACACACCCCTGTGTGGTCGGAATTCTAAACAATAACTGACTTCCCAGAGTTATTGAATAAGGAAACAGTGGAGTGATGAAGTTCCAGCACTTTTAATGAGAAACAGAGCAGAGATCACACTGATGGAAAGTAATCGCACCCCACGATCTCTCTGCCTCTCTGCCTGCTCGGACGCTTCATTCTCTGCTTCCTTCTTGCTTACATTTTCCTGCCTTTTACTTTTTATCTCCTTTTTTATCTCTTAGCCAAAACTTGAGAAAGTTGGACTTTTATTTTATTTATTTTTGACAAGCTTCTACAGAAGATAGCTGTTATGGAACTGAAAATCTGCCAACTCGAAGTGAATTATGATGTAAACGAAGCGTATGGAAATGAAACAACCCTGCCTGTGATTCCGAACTGTGACCACCAGCCCAGCAACTTATTGAACAAACAGTTCCCTGAGGAAAATGAGAATCCCTGGACCACTCTGGGTGCAATACCAAAGGATCAAGGAAAACCCCACCTAGACAAAGGAAACTGGCCGATACTACAGAGAAGTGTCCCAAGACAAGTGAAACAACAATGGGCCGTTCTCACAACAAATATAGGAGTAAACCTGCTGGAAATGTTGCAATTCTGTTACTAAACAGATTCACTCCACTCCAAGATGTGACCCAGGAGGATCATGACAACAATCAAAGGTATGACAACAACCTTCGCCCAAAGCTACCAAAGAAAAAAACATGCCACAGGGCCAAGGACCTTGATATAATGCAATGGATCTTTAAGTGGGATTAAACATTTCTGTAACAAGAAAAACACAGAGGTTTTGATTTATAACCCTTTGAACTATGGCCCGGTGTCTAATGTATCAGACATCCTTCCAAGGATCTTGAAAGAATGCCCGACCCTGGAAAAACTCATCATACGAGCTGAAGCCTTGGCCGATGCCACCCAGAGAAAATCAGAAGTATTGAAAGAGGATTACATTTGTCTGCTGAATTTAGTTGATGGCCTTAATGTCAACGTATTTCTCAGTAGCCCTCATGTGCCCATTAAGTGTGGAGATGAGACTTTTTCCAGAATTCTGATGCTAAACAAATGGCTGAAAAAACATGCAAACAAACAACTGTAACCTTCATAGACATCTTTAACATCTTTTGGGAGAGGAGACATCTGTTCAACAGAGATTCTCTCTAAATAGGTCAGGTGCAAAACGGCTGATTTCAAACATCTTCTACTCTGTGAACCATGCACCATCAGCTTTGTCCCAAAACAAAGCTCAACCAGTGCCAAAACAAACGATAAGCCCAGTACAGCCTGAACAAGCCAAGATAAAGATAGCCTGAAAGATGACACAGAAAGAAGCTACGTCAGAATTACAGGAGGATTCATCCCAGATCTCAGCAGGACAGAGAGAGGACCCCCTTTTATCTTCCAAAAAGAAACAAAAACCTCCATCGCCACAAACACCGGTCCATACTGCCCCCACCTCCCCTTCTTCTCCACAAAGCCCAGATGTTCCTTTTCTGGAATTTTCTCACAACATGAACAAAGTATTTAAGATTGGCCTACAGTTGACATCCTCTCCACATAGCCATTCTGATTACGGCAGCTCTGTCAGAATGTGACTAAATCAACATCTTCTAAAAGCCTCAGAGCCCCAGAGCCTCCCCCTCAACGTATCACGCAACATTCCTGTGTTCAGGACCTTCAGATAACTTGTCTGTGATACACACAGGGCCCTGGCAGCACGTTTATCAGACATGACAGTTTCCAGCATCAGCTTGGGCCTTTTGTCGGAGATTATGGAAAATCTGTGATGATACATGACAGAAATAAGAAAACCAGAAGCATAACAAACAAGAACAAAAACTTAAAAGTCATAAACTGTCAGATGCAACCTGTCACAGAGACATCAACCACCAAGTCATATATACTGGTTTTACTAAACATTAGATCTCTGTCAGGAAAATCCCTTTTAATTAATGACTTCATTGTTGACAATAATCTTGATATAATGTTTTTAACAGAAACACGGTTACATGAATTTAATGAAGCAGTTATTCTGATGGAGTCGATTCCTCCAAACTACAATTTTCTTTGTGAGAACAGACAGCAAAGTAAAGGCGGAGGAGTGGCAACATTGTTTAATGATTCACTAAAGTGTAAAAAGGTATTTTTGGGAAAATTCGACTCTTTTGAACATTTGGCTCTCCAGGTAAAGAGCCCGGTACAAACAACGCTCCTGAATGTTTACAGGCCTCCTAAGTCCATATCAAACTTTTTTAATGATTTTAGTGACCTCCTGTCTGTGATATGCGTTGACTAAAGTAAAAAATCTTGGTGTTATTTTTGACCAAGACATGTCATTTAAATCCCATATTAAACAGGTTTCCAGAGTTTCCTTTTTTCACCTCCGGAATATCGGCAAAATTAGAAACATTCTGTCCAGGAGTGATGCTGAAAAACTGGTCCATGCATTTGTTACTTCAAGGCTGGACTATTGTAATTCTTTACTATCAGGAAGTCCACAAAATGCAGTTCAAAGCCTTCAGCTGATCCAAAATGCTAATCTAATTTTCTCACTCTATTAAGTTCTACTGTTCTTCAATTATGCATTATGTGTTGTCATTTCTGCTTTAACTTTCTGTTCTCTCTCTTTTCTCTTCATAGTAGGTACACCTGGTCTGGCGTTCTGTTAACTGTGACATCATCCAGAGAAGACGGCTCACCCGCTACTACCATCTAATGTAGAACAGATTACTAGATCATGTGTGCTTCTGTGCTTTTTTGTCTCTCTTGTGTCTCTGTTCTGTCTTCTGTAACCCCCAGTCGGTCGAGGCAGATGACCGTTCATACTGAGCCCGGTTCTGCCGGAGGTTTTTCCTTCCCGCTAATGGGTGGTTTTTCTTCCCACTGTCGCTTCATGCTTGCTCAGTATGAGGGACTGCAGCAAAGCCATGTACAATGCAGATGACTCTTCCTGTGGCTCTACGCTTCCCCAGGAGTGAATGCTGCTTGTCGGGACTTTGATGCAATCAACTGGTTTCCTTATATAGGACATTTTTGACCAATCTGTATAATCTGACTCAATCTGTATAATATGATTGAACTTGACTTTGTAAAGTGCCTTGAGATGACATGTTTCATGATTTGGCGCTATATAAATAAAATTGAATTGAATTGAATTGACTATGACGGTTTAGTTATTGTGGGAGATTTCAACTTTCACGTTGACAGAGGTGCAAAAGAACTGTGTGACACACTTAGAAACTTTGATGTAACTCAACATGTTAAACAGCCAACACACAAACAGTATTTTAGACACTTGTATTCAAGCTTACTCTGCTACTTCAACCTTGGGCTGCAACTCAGTAGATGAACTAGTACATAACTTTCATTCTAAAGTCTCAGACATAACAGACTGCATTGCTCCAGTTAAAGTGAAAGTTTTTTCCGGGAAGAAAAAATCTCCATGGAGAAGTGCTTCAGCAGCTAGAGGCGAAAAAAAGGAGTGTCAAAATTCTGAACGCAGGTGGAGAAAGACCAGACTTCAGGTTCACTATGACATCAATAAAGAGAGTCTTTACAGATATAACTTACAATTGAAAAATGCAAGAGAATCTTTCTTCTCTGAGATTATAAACAAAAACATTAATAATGCTCGTGTCTTATTTGCCACATTCGACAGGTTAACAAATCCTGTGTCCGTGGCTTCCGAACTCCACTCCACCAGGGCTTGCAATGAATTTGCTAACTTCTTTACTGAGAAAATCTTAAATATTAGAGGATCAGTTTGTACATCCATTTCAACTCCAGAACCAAAGCTGTATCCAACTAGAAATTATCTTGACAAAATGTCCCAATTCAGCCAAATAAACTACAAAAGTTTAGAGGAAATCATTCAGCAGCAAAGTTCTTCCTCCTGCTGCCTTGATGTGCTACCTACAGCTTTCTTTAAGAATGTTTTGCCTCTCATAGCATTTGATTTGATTTGATAATAAACACATCTCTTCTGTCAGATGTTTTCCCCCAGTTCCTTAAAACAGCAATTATAAAACCACTGCTAAAAAAGAACAATTTGGACAAACTACTTCTGCATAACTACGGGCCCATCTCAAACCTCCCCTTTATCAGCAAGATTATTGAAAAAGCTGTGTTTCAATAATTAAACGCCTTCTTAACAATGTCCAGCCGCTTTGACGTTTTCCAGTCAGATTTCTGTGCTCACCACAGTACAGAGACCGCCCTAGTCAAGGTGTTTATTGACATCCATATAAATGCAGACTGGAAGAACCACAGGTCTGGTATTATTGGACCTTAGTGCTGCATTTGATACTGTTGAGCACTCCATTATGTTAGAGCACCTGGAAAACTGGGTAGGCCTTTCTGATACAGAACTCGACTGGTTTAAATCCTACTTAAAGTACAGGGACTTTTTGTGTCAGTAGGTAGCTTTACATCAGAGAAGACAAAATTCACATGTGGGGTTCCCCAATGGTCCATCCCGGGTCCCCTCCTGTTCAATATCTACATGCTACCTCTAGCTCAGATCATAAAAACAACAACAACATCAGCTACCATAAATATGCAGATGACACACAGCTCTGAGCTGGCTCCTTGTATCTCAGAGAATAGACTTTAAAATTCTCCTGTTAGTTTATAAATCACAGAATGGTTTAGCATTCTGTGAGTTTTAGGCAAAAACTCGGGTGTATGAAGAGTTCGGAGAGGCCATGGAGAAAGACTTTGGTACGGCTTCAAAGAAATTCTGGTCCACAATCCGGCGTCTCAGGAGGGGGAAGCAGTGCGGTACCAACACTGTTTATAGTGGGGGTGGTGTGCTGCTGACCTCAACTCGGGACATCCTGCGTCGGTGGGCAGAATACTTCGGAGACCCTTAATCCCACCAACACGTCTTCCATTGTGGAAGCAGAGCCTGAGGACTCTGGGTCGGGTTCTCCCATCTCTGGTGCTGAGGTTGCCGAGGTTGTTAAATACTCCTCGGTGGCAAGGCCCCAGGGGTGGATGAGATTCGCCCTGAGTACCTTAAGGCTCTGGCTGTTGTGGGGCTGTGTTGGTTAACCCGGCTCTGCAGCATTGCGTGGACATCGGGGGCAGTTCCCCTGGATTGGCAGACTGGGGTGGTGGTCCCCCTATTAAAAAAGGGGTATGTTCCAACTACAGAGAAATCACACTCTTAAGCCTCCCTGATAAGGTCTATTCAGGGGTTCTGGAAAGGAGGGTCCATTGGATAGTCGAATCTCAGATTCAGGAAGAGCAGTGTGGTTTTCGTCATGGCCGTGGAACACTGGATCAGCTCTACAGCTGGATCTAGGAGAGGGCATGGGAGTTTGCCCAACCAGTCTACATGTGTTTTGTGGATCTGGAGAAGGCATTTGACCATGTCCCCCGAGGGATCCTGTGGGGGGTACTCCGGGAGTATGGAGCACGGGGCCCTTCAATAAGGGCTGTCAGGTCTCTGTATGACCAGTGTCAGAGGCTGGTCCGCATTGTCGGCAGTAAATCGGACTTGTTTCCGGTGAGAGTTGGACTCCGCCACTTTGTCACCGATTCTGTTCATAACTTTTATGGACAGAATTTCTAGGCGCAGCCAAGGTGTTGAGGGGATCCGTTTTGGTGGCCTTAGGATTGCGTCTCTGCTATTCGCGGATGACGTGGTCCTGTTGGCTTCATCAAGGTGTGATCTACAGCTCTCACAGGAGCGGTTCGCAGCCGAGTGCGAAGCGGCCGGGATGAAAATCAGTGCCTCCAAATCCGAGACCATGGTCTTGAAACGGAAAAAGGTAGAGTGCCTCCTCCGGGTTGGGCAAGGCAAGGCAAGGCAAATTTATTTATATAGCACAATTCAGTACAGAGACAATACAAAGTGCTTTACATGATTAAATATATATGACAATAAAACAGAATAAAAGCAAGTAGGGATAGAATGTAGAAACAAAAAAGAACATTAAAAACAGTAACACAGTTTAACTAGAACAGTCAAAGGCAATTTTAAACAAATGTGTTTTTAATCTTGATTTAAAAGAACTCAGGCTTTCCGCACTTTTACAGTTTTCTGGAAGTTTGTTCCAGTTAAGTGGAGCATAGGAATTAAATGCTGCTTCTCCATGTTTGGTTCGTGTTCTAGGTATGCAGAGCAGGCTAGAGCCAGAAGACCTTAGTGGTCTGGAGGGTTGATACACTGATAACAAGTCTGTAATGTATTTAGGTGCTAAGCCATTTAGGGATTTATAGACTAACAGAAGTATTTTAAAGTCTATTCTCTGAGATACAGGGAGTCAGTGTAATGACTTTAGAACTGGGGTTATGTGCTTTCTTATGTGCTTTACTTTCTTAGTCTTAGTGAGGACGCGGGCAGCAGCGTTGTGGATCAGCTGCAGCTGTCTGATCCACTTTTTAGGCAGGCCTGTGAAAACACCGTTGCAGTAATCAATTCTACTAAACATAAACGCATGGATTAGTTTTTCCAGATCCTTGTGAGACATTAGTCCTTTAATCCTGGAAATGTTCCTCAGGTGATAGAAATCCGACCTTGTAATTGTCTTTAGATGCTTTTGGACGTTCAGGTCTGCGTCCATCACTACTCCCAGATTTCGGACCTGATCAGTGGTTCCTAGCTGAAGCGACTGAAGCTGTGAGCTAACTTTTGATCTCTCCTCTATTTGTCCAAAGATTATTACTTCAGTTTTGTTTTTATTCAATTGAAGAAAGTTTTGACACATCCAGGCATTGATTTCTTCTAGGCATTTACTCATAGTCACCTGGTGACATGGTGATGTAAAGCTGTGTGTCATCTGCATAGTTATGGTAGCTGATGTTGTTGTTTTTTATGATCTGAGCTAGAGAGAGCATGTAGATATTGAATAGGAGGGGACCCAGGATGGACCCTTGGGGAACCCCACATGTGGTTTTTGTTATCTTTGATGTAAAGTTACCTACTGATACAAAAAAGTCCCTGTCCTTTAAGTAGGATTTAAATCAGTTGAGAGCTGTACCAAAGAGGCCGACTCAGTTTTCCAGGCGCTCTAACTGGATAGAGTGATTGACAGTATCAAATGCTGCACTGAGATCCAATAGTACCAGCGCGGTGGTTCTTCCACAGTCTGTATTTATATGAATGTCATTAAACACCTTGATAAGGGCGGTCTCTGTACTATGGTGAGCACGGAAACCAGACTGGAACTTGACTATTTTATATAAGAGATATTTGCTGTCTGAAGGTTACTGCTCAAATGATCCCTTTATGGGTTAACAAGAAATTATATTCTATAGTAATTTGGATATTAACAATTATTAACTGCCAATTGTAGTAAAAAAATCGAGTGGACATATCCTCTTTTTTCCCCAGTGTCCTGTCTAGCAATGTGGCAATAAGAATAGATGTCTTAATGCCAAATAGAGCTCGACAGATTTTACTTTCACAAGTGGAGCAATCAGCTTTCGCCATAGTGCTCCGCTTTATTTATGCATGTAAATAGTTTTATTTACATACATACCCACCCCCTAATTATCTAATAAACCCACTCCCTCCCCCACCTTACCCTAGCCACCCCTCCCCCCACCCCTTTTTGGGGAGAGCAGAGGCGTCAGCCCAGTCCCGGCAAGCCACCCGGACCCCACAGCAACCCCCCGCCAAGATCTCAGACCCGGTGGCCCGCTCCTCCTCCAGGCCCCAGACACCGTGCCACAATTGGGGAACGGGGGTGTGGAAAAGACCCCGATCCTCCCTACGCCCGCTCAGATGTTGTGTTGTTGCATGTTGTTCTCAAGTGTGTTTAAAACTAGGAGCACCAAAGGGGGTGCCCGGCACAGTCCATCCCCCTCCGCAAGGTAGCTGGCGCACCCCTCCAAGCAACTGCCCAAAACCCTCAATGTTTAAATGCGAGAGGGGGTGAAGGGAGCCATCTGAGGTGAGCCCCCCCCGAGATGTCTTCAACCCCAACCCCATACCATGGCCTACATGTATGTGTGTTGTGAAAATGTTTGGAGTGAAAGTGTCTAAAATGCATAATAAAATTGATTCATCAGAAAGTGGCAACCTCCATTAACGCCCCCCTCCCCAAGGTCCTACATGTGTGACAGCGTGATGGAGTAGGGGATGGGGAGAAAAGGACTGGGGAGCCTACTGCAGTACCAGGGAGCCAGCTCCCCTACTGACTCCAATAGGCACCCTCGCTCCCTGAAAGCCCACCCGGAGAAGGGGGCCCCGCCAGCCGCCCCACCATAGCCCGGGGGCCAGGGAGAGGCGGTAGGGCCCGCACGCCAACCACCCACCAGGACCAACACCTCCACTCCCTAGCCCACCCACCAAGCCTCCTGGCTTTCCCCAAAAAAAATGAATAAATAAATAAATAAAAGGGGGGACCGTGGCTAGCAAGCCTGCACGAGCCATCCACAACCCCTCCCCCCAGGCAAAACCTGGCATGGACCAGAACCGAGACAGGGGGCCGGACACGGAGCCCTCCAAAACGTCTACCCCCCCCCCCCCCCACCCCCCACTCGTAGATGTAATCCGGCCCAGATCCCAAGCGGCATACCCCCCCGGAACCCGAACCCCCGAGGCCCCGCCGGGGCCCCCGCCCGAGGGCGGCGCACCCTGGGTTGAGGGCAATAGACCCTGGGGTCAAACCCACCAGGTGCCCCACTCCGAGTGCCCCCCAGAGCCCCAGGGACCCCCCTAGCAAGCCCCTGCGCCCTGCAGGACGCAACCCACCGCCCCCCATTCCACTAAGTGATGGTGCTGATCAAAGGAGCCCAGAGAGATTGATCAGATGTGGATGCAGATGCTGTCTCAAGATTAATATTAACCAGCAAAAGATCTCTATACTGATTGATACTGAGATTTTCCTTACTTTTCCAATTTATGAGGATAGTTTTCTTTGCGATACATAATGCAGTGAAAACCATGCAAACAATTTTTTTTCCAGAGGGCTTTCCTCAAAGTTACCCAGCAAGCAAACTGATGGGGAAGGTGACATTTTTCAATTTAGGCACTTTGATAAGTCCTTATATTTCTGTGCCCAGAACCTCTGGACTGGTGTGGATAACCATAACGCACGAATATAATTATCAGGATGATTGCCTATGCAGTGTGGACAGATATTAGATTGTGCAAAACCCATCTTGAATAATCTTTGTCCTGTTAAGTTTACTCTGTGAAGGATTTTGTACTGTATTAGTTGTAAGTTGGGGTTTCTAGTCAATTTGAAAGTTCTTAGACATATCTGGGCACATAAGTTTTGTTCAAAGTTGATTAATAAATCCTCTTCCCATTTCATAACAGGAAGAAATATTGAATCATCTATTTTAGTCAGTGTCCTGTATGATTTAGACATTAGTTTGGTGGGGGGTGGGTTAAATCTAGAAACTCTAATATATTAGTTGGGATTTGTAAACCACCTTTAATATGCTTAAATGTATTTCTAATTATAGATTTAATTTGTTCATATTCTCTGTTCATAGTTTATTTTTACTAATGCCATATGGCATATTTAGTTTGGCAAAAGTGATAAACTCGGTTCCGTCAAGTAAATGTTCCAGGTATTCAATACCTTTATTCTTCCAGTATGTAAAGTTTATTATATTATTTTGTAGGATGTCAGGATTGTTCCAGATGTGTGTATGACTGCATGGGATAAGTGATGACTTCGTCATTTTAAGAAACTCCCACCATGCTGTCATAGTGGAGCTAATGTTAATATTTTTAAAGCATGTATGCCGTTTTATAGTTAAGCTAATAAACAGCAAATCTGAAATTGTGATATTATTGCATATTTTCTGTTCTATGTTTATCCAGGGCTCATCTAAAGGATTATGTTTTATCCATTTAGACATGTATTGTAGCCTATTTGTTAAGTAGTAGTTATAAAAATTAGGCAGATCTAGTCCCCCTCTATCTTTAGTTTGCTGTAGTGTCTTTAAGCTGATACGGGGAGGGGGGGTATCTTTCCAAATAAATTTAGAGATAGAAGAGTCTAGAGATTTAAATCAGTCGGATGATGGTTTATTGGGGATCATTGAAAATAAGTCATTAATTCTATGTAAGACCATCATTTTAATTGAAGCTACCCTACCCATAAGTGAAATTGGAAGCATCTTTCAAGGTCCTCTTCTATCTTTTTTTAAAAGGGGGATGTGGTTCAATTTTACTAAATCCGCTAATTTAGAAGACACAGTAATACCCAAATATTTAATATTCCCTGATTGCAAATGTAAATCTAGAGGGTTCTGAAAAGAGCAATTAATTGGCAGTACTGTAGATTTAGACTAGTTTATAGAGTAATCTGAAACCTTTAAAAAAGATTCTAGTATTCTAATTACTTGAGAGAGGGGATAGTTTTTTTCCCCCAAGTGTCTTGTCTAGCAATGTGGCAATAATAATTGATATCTTAATGCCAAATAGAGCTCGACAGATTTTGCTTTCACAAGTGGAGCAAACAGCTTTCGCCATAATGCTCCGCTTGATTTGTGCATGTAAATAGCTTTATTGTGATTCCTGCAGGGAGAATTTCAAATTATATGGACACTACAATGGGAAAGTAGGAGAGTAAAGGAAGAACAAGAAGAGAAAAAAAAGAAAGAGAAGAGGTGAAAGAAAGAAGAGATAAAAGGAAGAGAATGATAAAACGTCCTCTGTCTGCTCCATCACCTGGAAAGAGACGCAAAAAGAACAGCACAACCAACAGACTTATAGCAACAGATAGAATCGAGTAACACCTTGATACCATTGCTAAATCATATGTATTATTATTTAAGCTGACATGTGTAATGTGATACCTGAAAAAAGAAAGTGAAAGAAAATAAATAAATAAATTTTAGGCTTTCTGTATATAAGTGAACATTTAATACATGGGACCCAGCACCTGTGGGAGTTTGTGAGAGTGCACTAGTTTAGGTGAAAATTATACAGAAGGAAATAGTTCGATAGTGGTTGTGGAGAACCGAAGACCCGCCTTCCCCGAGCACAGAGGCAGGGGTCAGGGGACCCATAACCCCGGACTCCCAAAGGGGCCCCCAAAGCAGTGCGCCCGAGAGGGGCCATCACAGGAAATCTGCAACCCCCCCCCCCCCCCCCCCGAGGAAAGAGGAGAGACGACCCTGAGAAAATCCCCCAGCCACCGCAATGCCGACGCCCCCAGGAGCCGCGGGGACGAGCCAAGTTGTCCTGGCCATGGGCCCTGGGGGCCCCGCGGCAGGGGCCCCGGCCGCCCCCCGGGGGGCCAGGCCCCGCGAAGCCGCCGCCGGGAATGGGCCGGCGCCCACCCGGGAATGGGCCGGCGCCCACCCGGGAACCCGCCCCAAACCCAAGGACCGTCAAAGCGCCAGAGGGCCAATGCGCCTGCCAACGCAGCGGAGGAGGGCAGGACGTGGGGGGATGGGCTCCGCAACTATCGGAGACTTGAGATGTTCTTGGGAGACGGAGCGGAGCGGACCGGACCCGTACCTGGAAAAAAAAAAAATAAATCATTCACACCATCCCTCCCTAGTGCCCCACTCACCACACACAGACACAAAAAAAGGGACGCTGTACACACATTCCCACATAACATTCACATCCAAAAATCCCAAGTGGGGGGGGGGGGGTCACCACAATTCAACTATACGAAGAGAGGGGAGAGTTTGAGTGCTGGAGATAGAGTAACACATCATCAGCATAAAGACTTATCTTATGCTCTATTTTCATGCATTTTATACCTTTGACAACATTAGTTAGTCTAATTGTTGCTGCTAGAGGTTTGATAAAAATGGCAAAAAGGGAGGGGGAAAGCAGGAATCCTTGCCTAGTGCCCCACTGGAGACAAAAGCTGGAAGATGTTTGATTATTTGTCCTGACACAGGCTGTAGGAAAGCTGTATAAAATCTTTAACCAATTTATAAAAAAAATTGCCAAAAACAAATTTATGTAGAGTAGCGAATAAAAAATTCCAATTTACTCTATCAAATGCTTTTTCTGCATCTAAAGGTAATATATTAGTTTTAATATTTTTACTGTAGGAATAAGATATTAAATTAAGTAATCTGTGTGTGTTTGTGGATGACTGTCTTCCTCTGTTGAAAACAGTTTGATCAGGGTGGATTATGAAAGGAGTGACTTTATCTAATTGTTTTGCAAAAGCTTTACAGATTATTTTGATGCCCACGTTAATTAAGGATATGGGACGATAGCTGGTGGGAAACACAGGATCTTTGCCTGCCTTAAGCAGAAGACTGATGGTGGCAGAGTACATATTAGCTGGAAATTTTCCTGAATTTCCTGCAACATTCTGTGGAACATTGGTGCCAGAATATTCCAGCACTCTTTATAAAACTCAGTAGGGAATCCATCTGGACCTGGAGCCTTTTTATTGGGCATGCTTGTTAGAGCTTCCTGAACTTCAACTGTTGTCAGCAGTGAGTCCAGTGTCGTTCTTTGGCTATCTGATAATTTAGGAAATGTAATTTTATCTAGAAATTGCTTGATGTCCTTATCTGATGGATTTATCTCTGATGTGTATAAAGATTTGTAGAAATCTCAGAAGGTGTTGTTTATACATTCCGGATCACGTAATGTATTAGCAGTTGAATCTGTAACTGCAAATGTAGTCGTTTTCTCTTTATTTATTTTTAGTTGATTAGCTAGGAAGCTTCCTGACTTATTGCCATGTTCAAGATTTTCTATTCAAAGTCTTTGTATTAGAAATTTATTTTGCTTTTCAATATAATGGTTTAATTCTAATTTTACTTTATGGATTTTACCCAACTTTTATAGTAACTTAAGTTTTTCTTCCAATTCCTGAATCTTTTTGTTTTCTATCTTCTTTTTATGAGATGAGAATGAAATTATTTTACCTCTCATCACAGCTTTCCCTGCTTCCTTTAGTACAGATCCTGATGTGCCTGGTAGATAATTGTATTCTAAGTGTGAAGCCCACACTTTAATACATTCTTCATCTTTAAGCAGCAATGTATTAAATTTCCAGCTCTTGTTTTGAGGGGTTATTTTTATTTATTTATTAAGGTTAAAGTAACAGGAGCATGATCACTAATAGCAATAGGATGAATTACAGCCTCTGAAACGTCCAATAACAGCGAGCTGCTGAGTAAGAAATAGTCCAAAAGAGAATAAGAGTGGTGGACATTTGAAAAAAAAAGTATATTCCTTACTATTAGGATGAAGAGAACGCCATGCATTGCAAAGACCAAAATCACTCATGTATTGTTTGACTACATTTAATGAGTCCCTGTTGTATTCAACCTGTCTATTTCCTCATTTAGACCAAAGTTGAAGTCATCCCCAATGATTAGAGAACAATCCCCATGTTTTGAAAGTGTGTGGAAAAGTTTGTGGAAGAATGAGGGTTCATTAAGATTTGGACCATAAATACTGACAATATATAACTTCTGGTTATGAATAGATATTTTAATTATTATGAATCGACCTTCAGGATCTATAATTTTGTCTAATATTGTAAAACTAACGTTTTTGTGGTTTAAAATTGCTACTCCTCTCTGTCTAGAGTTATAGCAGGCAGCAAACACATTAGGAACCTCAGGGGAGTTAAGATCACTTACAGTTGTAGCTAGGAATGGGAATCGAAAACCAGTTCCTGTTCAGAATCGGTTCCGTCTTTTCCGATTCCATGGCACCGTTTGGCAGCTCGCTTAACGATTCTCTTTTCGATTCCCGGCAGCACCGGAGCCTAGAGCGCCGGCTCTGGGCAGCTCGACTTACGTCACGTTTTTTACGCAAGTTACGCACACGGCATTCAGTAAGCAAGTACGGCGTGACCAGGCAAAAAAGCAAAGCAAAAAAAATGGCGCCACACCAAGTAAAGAGATCGAAAGTTTGGCTTCATTTTAAGAACGAAAAAGATGGCAAGAAGGCTCTTTGAAATCATTGCAAAGCTACAATTTCAACTGCGGGAGGAAATACTTCGAACATGCAGAAACACCTGCGAGCACAACATGGGATACATTTTAATGAGTGCCGTGTTTTTGATGCCTTCCGGACCGAGGCTAAAGTTACTACTAGGATGGAAGGCAACTCTGGTAAGTAGCAAGTTTTACATCACTGGCTATGCTTAATGTGGTTCCTAGTAAATCATACCCCATTTCTAGAAATAAACTCATTTCCTACCTCTCTTTGGGGTAATAGTGGAGTGTGCCTTTGTCGTTAATCCAGCCGTTCATTGGTAGCACTACTGGTAGCTGGATGATACACATAGCTCTCAACTCTCACGCATTGACCGTGTGACACACGCATTTCACTAACTTCACACGCTCACACGCAACACATGACATTTCACACGCAAACATGGAATTTCTCACGCATAAAAATCACAAAGCCTATCTGGGCTGCGGACGACAAAACTCTGCCTTCTGCTGAGCTGTTTCGGCTTCCTTCACAGCTTGTGGCCATCAGTAATTCCTGCTGCAGTTCATGTTAACAGAGTGATCAGAGTTATGAATAATTTTAGTCTTAACAGTGGTGAAAGTGAGCCGGTAAGGTCCTGTACTGGGCGGGGTTTGAGCTGCTGCGAGATGACCGGTTCATTCAGAACCAGCCATGGCTGCACGCTGGATCATAAAACAGTTCTGCTAACCAGATGCAGTTTAAAACGCCACTTGGTCAGTTTATAAGTTTCGTTTTTATTAATTCTGCATTTTTTAACTACATGCACCGTATTTCTGTGCCTCCGCGCTTGCTCCTCTCCCTCCCCTCCTTTCCCTCGGAGCGGTGCGCTCTGGGCGTCAGTCAGTGTGCCCAGAGCGCACTGACGAGAGCAATAGAGATTTGTCTGGTCAGCGCGGCGACTGACTGAGAAACCTGTCGCTGTGAAAGGTGATAATGGTTATAAACTGTAACAGTCTAGAAGTGCATTGAGCTGAAAAGAGGGAGACATTAGCAGCTGGATCGTGCGTAAAGACGCAGCGGGAACCTCTGTGTGCTTCAGTGTTACTGCTGAGGGGATCATAAAGGCTTGATGAAACTCAGCCTGAATCACCAATCAGGTTATAGATTTACAATGATAAACAACCCATAGATGAATGTGTAACAGTGTAATAATTCGGTCAATAACTTAAAACTACTTATTTTAATCAGTATTATTTGAACAATTGTGTATTATTTATGTTTTAATCCACTAACTGAACAATAAAGTATTAATACGTCTCTTTCTCTTTTTAACCCAAGTAATACATGTCTACTTCATTGTCTGGTGGGATAAAAATGAGATGGAGTTGACTCCACCGGCTCTTCCAGGGTCCGGTTAGCCCCGCCCCAAAACAAGCCCCGCCCCCAAATTAGCATAATTTCACTCCTAACTTTTGATAAAAGTTGAGAGGTCTGATGATACATGATTCTAGCTATTGCAGTGAATGTAACGAAACATGCTACAAAGTTGCTCCGCGGTTCAGGGAGGGAGAGAAAGGTGACGCTCGTTTATTTAAATCAGGGGGAGATGAGTTTATTTCCCAAAATTGTACAGTAATGCTTTTTCATTAAACGGATGTCTTCTCCGTTAGATTTAGATAACTGTGACGAGACCGGTAGCCTGGCTGGCTCAGAGGCAGGCAGCTCCCATTCACTACCTTCTGTTTTCGCCGAGGCATCCAGAAATAAAATGTCCCAGGTGAAGGTAGATGAGTGTCACCGTGCAATTACAGAGTTTATTGTTAAGGGTTTGCACTCATTTTCTACAGTAGAGGCCCCTGAATTTCGATAGGTGAATGTGAGGCTGTTGTCAGGTTGTCATGTCAGATTGTCTAAATAAAATATTTTCTCCACATTAAACAGATAAACTCATTCATTGTCATATATTCTCTAGGGAAATGACTATGGCTCTGAACCCAAAATACAAAGCCCCAAGCAGAGAAAACCTAAGCAACCACTTGATCCCTGCTTGGTATAATGTTGAAAAGGGAAATCTGATTTCTGAGCTGAAAACAGTTTCGAAGGCAGCAATCACGGCTGATGGATGGACAAGTTTTAGTCAGGATCATTATCTCACAGTTACTCACAGTCACAGTGACTACAACAGTCACAGTTGTAGCCATCAAACAGCTGAGCATCCTGAAATTTCCATGCTTTGCCCACACGCTCAATCTGGGAGAGCAGAAGCTGTACAATTGCACCACAATTTCAAATTGGGCAGCACGAGTTCGAGCAGTGATAGTTTGGATGAAGAGGTCACACATGGCAAAAGTTGTTCTAAAAGAGAAACAAGACCTGCTCAGTAAGATACTCTCATAACATTGCATTATATACAATAAAATATAGATGTATATGTATGTGTACATAAATCATTAGATAATACATATTTACATTGTGTGTATGTTAACCCTCAGAGCTGCCCAAGCACATGCTCGTCCTGGATGTAAGGACCAGGTGGAATTCCCTCTATTTGATGGAGAGATTCTGTGAGCAGTTCCCTGCTATCCAGGCAGCAGCCATAGACCCACATATAAGAAAGTCCATGGAGAAGGAAAGGTGATATATATATTTAAATGATAATATAGCTTAAACTTGTTTTAAACTGGTTTTGTTGTTGTTTATTTATGCTACATACATCCTTTTTCTGTTTTTATGTAATTTTTTAGATTAGCCAAAATAGGCAATGAGGACTTAGGGAAAACCAAGGCATTTGTGCAGCTAATGCGGAAGCATTACACCTCCACACTGGCTACCTCCAGTGAGAAAAGTCCAACCTGCAGGTGAGATTTTGCCCATCTTGCAGAAGCTGGAGCAACAGTACACTGTGCAGGAATGTGACTCTGCTTTCACAAGGAACATCAAAGAGAACATTTGGAATGATCTCTCTAAATGCTACCAGGCAAGCACAGCTACATTTAATCTTATCTTGACACTTTAGGCAAATTTGCATAATCCCATACAAAATGTGTAATGTCAAAAAAGTAATGTGACCTTCCATGTGACATTATTCATTTAAGGGTGAAATGAAAGAGCAGTAGTAAACTATTCAGGATGGTCTTATGCAGTGGTCCATTCATTCATCCTGTTTCTTGGTCTGTTTTCTGAGTTTACAGTGTGTTATCGCCATCTAACTGGCTATTTTTGTTAAAGGTATACTATGCAACCGGGGTTGATTTTCCAGCGAGGCTCCCCCCAGAGGGCGAAAGTAAAAGTGCACTGTCGTAAAGATGCTCAGCTGTTCTGGTTTCTCCATCAAGCCAGGCGCGGTTGTTTTGAGCTTAGCAGACAGGCGAATGCAACGAAAAGTGGAAAAAATGGCAGTACAAACAATGACTAACACAGTGAAGGTATGAACATCAAGCTTCCTGCAGCGGCCGCCTCGCCAGTTTTATTATTATTATTATTATTTTTTTATTTTTTTTTATGTTGGCGAGACGCTACCGCCTCGCCAAGCCGCGGCCGCCGCCTCGCCAAGCCGCCAGTTTTATTATTATTTTTTTTTTCTTTTTTTATGTTGGCGAGACTCTACCACCACCGCGTCTCGCCAACATAAAAAAAAATAAAATAAAGAATAATAATAATAATAATAAAACTCGATATGCTTGCATGTTTATTTGACGTTAACACGCGGTTCTTTGATGTAGCTTTCGCGCGTGCATATAGTGAATGGCAGGGCAAAAACACATGGAGTTCTCGCCGTAAAGCGAGACTTCTGTGTGTGCGGGCCGTGAGCTCTTGCAATTGCAAGTGCGGTATTTCCCCCACAGACCCCCAGGGCGGCCGAGAAAACCTTTGTTCGACCTGAAATGACTCATTTAATCATCCAAAACGGTATGGAAAACATTAATTAACTGAAAAATGTTGCATAGTATGCCTTTAACGGCTGGCATTTTGTATTGGTTGCATTACTTGCAATAAGACAACATCTGCCTTTAATCTTGTAAGCTGGTTAAAGATCTTTAACTTTTTTTCTCTGTGGTGCCAGCTCCATGCACATTCCATGTCACAAACTTTTGGACATATTCAAAATTCCACCACGTGTTTAAACATAAAAATGGTTCTGATCATGTTGGTTAACAATTAATTAATAGTTCCAAATATTATTTAATTATTAAGCAGCCCAATCACCACAAACACTTAGTGTCCAATAAATATATACATGTATTTGTTGTGGATATTTGGTTGGGGTCACAAATTTCTAATCATATTCGAATCACCCATCCATCCATCAATCCATTGTCTTCCGCTTATCCGGGGTCGGGTCGCAGGGGTAGCAGCTTCAGTATGGAGGCCCAGATGTCCCTCTCCCAGCCACTTGGGCCTGCTCCTCTGGGGGAACCCCAAGGCGTTCCCAGGCAAGCCGAGGGACAGAGTCTAAGTAAGTACTTTGCATTGTCCTTGTACTGAATTGTGCTATATAAATAAATTTGCCTTGCCTTGCCTAGTCCCTCCAGCATGTCCTGGGTCTCCCTCTGGGCCTCCTACCAGTGGGACGTGCCTGGAACACCTCACCAGGGAGGCATCCAGGAGGCACCCTTACCAGATGCCCGAGCCACCTCAACTGGCTCCTCTCAACGTGGAGGAACAGCGGCTCTACTCTGAGTCCTCCCTGGATGACTGAGCTCCTCATCCTATTTCTAAGGTAGAGCCCAGACACACTACAGAGAAAACTCATTTCGGCCGCTTGTGTCCGGGATCTCATTCTTTCAGGCACGATCCAAAGCTCGTGACCATAGATGAGAGTAGGAATGTAGATTGACGGGTAAATCGAGAGCTTCGCCTTTTGGCTCAGCTCTCTCTTCACCACAGCGGATCGGTACAGTGCCCGCTTCACAGCAGATGCCGCACCAATCCACCTTTCCATCTCCCGCTCCATCTTCCCCTCATTCGTGAACAAGACCCTAAGATACTTGAACTCCTCCACTAGGGGCAGCCCATTCTCCCCAACCTGGAGGAGGCACTCTACCCTTTTCCGGTTAAAGACCATGGTCTTGGATTTGGAGGCACTGATTCTCATCCCGGCCACTTCGCACTCGGCTGTGAACCGCTCTAGTGAGAGCTGTAGATCACGCCCTGATGAAGCCAATAGGACCACGTCATCCGCGAATAGCAGACGTAATCCGAAGGCCACCAAAACGGATGCCCTCAACACCTTGGCTATGCCTAGAAATTCTGTCCATAAAAGTTATGAACAGAATCGGTGACAAAGGGCAACCTTGGCAGAGTCCAACTATCACCGGAAACGAGTCCCACTTACTGCTGGCAATGCGGACCAGACTCTGACACTGGTCATGCAGAGACCTGACAACCCTTATTAAAGGGCCCGGTACTCCATACTCCCAGAGTACCCCCCACAGGATTCCTCGAGGGACATGGTCGAATGCCTTCTCCAGATCAACAAAGCACATGTAGACTGGTTGGGCAAACTCCCATGCCCCCTCCAGGATCCTGCTGAGGGTGTAGAGCTGATCCAGTGTTCCACGGCCAGGACGAAAACCACACTGCTCTTCCTGAATCTGAGATTCGACTATCCGACTGACCCTCCCTTCCAGAGCCCTGGAATAGACCTTACCAGGGAGGCTTAAGAGTGTGATTCCTCTGTAGTTGGAACACACCCTCCGGTCCCCCTTTTTAAAAAGGGGCACCACCACCCCAATCTGCCAATCCAGGGGAACTGTCCCCGATGTCCACGCAATGCTGCAGAGCTGCGTTAACCAACACAGCCCCACAACATCCAGAGCCTTAAGGTACTCAGGGCGAATCTCATCCACCCCTGGGGCCTTACCATCGAGGAGCTTTTTGACAACCTAATAAAAAAAGACGGCAACCTCAGCACCAGAGATGGGAGAACCCGACCCAGAGTCCTCAGGCTCTGCTTCTGCAATGGAAGATGTGTTGGTGGGATTAGGGAGGTCTTCGAAGTATTCCGCCCACCGACGCACGACGTCCTGAGTCTAGGTCAGCAGCACACCACCCCCACTATAAACAGTGTTGGTACTGCACTGCTTCCCCCCCCCCCCCCCCCGAGACGCTGAATAGTGGAACAGAATCGCTTCGAAGCCATACGGAAGTCTTTCTCCATGGCCTCTCCGAACTCTTTCCACGCCCGAGTTTTTGCCTCGGCGACCTGCCGAGCCGCCAACTGCTTTGACTGCCGGTGCACATCAGCTGCTTCCAGAGTCCCACAGGCCAATAAAGCCCCATAGGACTCTTTCTTCAGCTTGACGGCTTCCCTCACCACCGGTGTCCACCAGCGTGTTCGAGGGTTGCCGCCGCGACATGCACCGACAACCTTGCGGCCACAGGTCCGACTAGCTGCCTCAACAATAGAGGTGCGGAACATGGTCCATTCAGATTCAATGTCCCCCACCTCCCTTTGGACGCCTCCCCAGAGGTGGGAGTTAAAGCTCCATCTCACGGGGGACTCTGCCAGACGTTCCCAGCAGACCCTCACAATACGTTTGGGCCTGCCAGGTCTGACCGGCTTCCTCCCCCACCATCGGAGCCAGCTCACCACCAGGTAATGGTCGGTGGAGAGCTCCACCCCTCTCTTCACCCGAGTGTCCAAGACATGTGGCCGCAAGTCAGATGAAACGACAACAAAGTTGATCATCGAACTATGGACTAGGGTGTCCTGGTGCCAAGAGCACATGTGGACACCCTTATGCTTGAACATGGTGTTTGTGATGGACAATCCATGACGAGCACAGAAGTCCAACAACAGAACACCTCTCGAGTTCAGATCAGGTGGGCCGTTCCTTCCAACCACACCCCTCCAGGTCCCACTGTCATTGCCCACGTAAGCGTTGAAGTCCCCCAGCAAAACGAGGGAGTCCCCAGGAGGGGCACTCTCCAGTATCCCCTCCAAGGACTCCAAAAAATGTGGGTAATGTGAACTGCTGTTTGGCGAATAGGCACAAACAACAGTCAGAACCCATCCCCCCACACAAATGCGGAGGGAGACCACTCTCTTGTTCACTGGGGTGAACCCCAACATGCAGGCACCGAGATGAGGTGCAATAAGTATGCCCACCCCCAGCTCGGCGCCTCTCACCAGGGGCAACTCCAGAGTGGAAAAATGTCCAACCCCTCTCAAGGAGACTGGTTCCAGAGCCATGCGTCGAGGTGAGTCCGACTATCTCTAGTCGTAACCTCGCAACCTCGCGCACGAGCTCAGGCTCCTTCCCCACCAGAGAGGTGACATTCCACGTCCCAAGAGCCAGCTTCTGCAGCCGAGGATCAGAACGCCAAGGTCCCCGCCCTCTACTGCCACCCGTTGCACAATGCACCCGACCCCTTTGGCCCCTCCGATAGGTGGTGAGCCCATTGGAAGGGGGACTCATGTCACCTCTTTGGGCTGAGCCCGGCCGGGCTCCATGGGTAAAAGCCCAGCCACCAGGCGCTCGCCAACGTGCCCCACCTCCAGGCCTGGCTCCAGAGTGGGTCCCTGGAACGGGCGAGGGAACACGAATTCCATATATGTGATTCATCATAAGGGGCTTTTCGGGCTGCTCTTTGTCTGGTCCCTCACCTAGAACCTGTCTGCCTTGGGTGACCCTACTGTGGACTTAAAGCCCCTGACAGCATAGCTCCTAGGGTCATTGGGACACTCAAACCCCTCCACCACGGTAAGGTGGCAGCCCATATTCGAAACAAATTCTTATAATTAAAAAACACAACTGCACAATACTGAATTGAAAATATACACAGCAGAGTAATTTCTGTCATCTTTGCATTGTATTAAAAAAAAAAAGAAAAAGAAAAATATGCTTTATTTTTGTAGGGGAGTCTCAAAGCAGTTAATGAATACATTAAAAGCAGTTCTTGGGTAAAATATGGATTTGTTTTGCATCAGTTTATAGATATTATCTCCTAACCTACAAAAAGATGGATGCAGAAGTGAATAAAAACATTGCTCGAGAGACTGAAATACAAAGAGAAGTTTGGGAGACTGGAACCCAGGGTGGCGTTCAGGAGACTGAAACGCAAAGACGAGCTTGTAAGACTGGGACCTACAGAGGAGCTATGGAGACAGGAACCCATGGAAGAGATCTGGAGACAGGAACCCATGACGTAACTTTAGATAACAGCAATGGTTTGGGGAAATCTTTTGGGAAATCCTGAGACCAGTAGAGTGTAGCTGGAGCTTCTAGGACCCTGAAAAGTGGCATGAAAGCTGGAAGATCGTTTGACAGGGATCGGGAGAACAGCATGGAAGTTGAAGAATGGTGTCGATTTTGAAGTTTAATCACTCCTGTGTTTTGGCATAATTTCAAGTTCTCAAGTATGAGACCTTGCACATCAGCCTGAATCCAAATCTACAAAAGAATGGCTTCAGAGAGTAGGATTAAAAACTATGCAGCCTCCCGACTAGGCTTAAAACTTTTCTCTTTGACAAAGCTTGTAGTTAGAGTGGCTTAGGTTAGCCTGAAACATCTCTGTAGCTGTTATCTGCTAGGGTTCTTTAGATCGGAAACGTTTTTGACCAGTCGGTCTGGATGATTTGATTGAATTGACTTTGTACAGTGCCTTGATGTGTTGTCAATTGACGCTCTATGAATAACATTTATTGAACTGAATTATATTCTAAGAGTAATCAGCAAATATTGTCAAGAAATAAAGTCGGATGTTGAGAGACTCCAGTAAAAAAAGACTGAATGCAACCTGGTTTATTGTATCTTTTAACGGTTAGAGGTTGTTATAATAACGTGCGTAAAAGAAAGGTTTATGTGGAGCAGGAGTGTTTTAATCATCGACCGTGTACAAGAGCTGAGGAAGCGAGGCGCCCTACTTCATTCACCCTCAGCCGACGAATGAGGAATATCTTTGCCTTGTGGTTAAAAGCTTTAAATCTGAATGTAAATCTAAACCACCGAAGCGACCGTATTTTTGTTCTTTTCATTTTATGGACAAAAGACCGACAGAAGAGCACACGTCACAAGAAAAGTGTCTGTGCTGCGAAGTTCCATTAAAAACAAAAACAAGGAGACAAAGAGGAGAGCAGACACAGGTAAGCTACGGGATGTTTACATTAGCCAACTTCAACTCTTAATTTCTTAGTTTGTGCCGCTCCTAATAAAACATGCTTTCACATGAAGCCAGCCGCCTTTTAGCTTTGTTCAATTCAATTCAATTCAATTTTATTTATATAGTGCCAAATCATGAAACATGTCATCTCAAGGCACTTTACAGTATCAAGTTCAATCATATTATACAGATTGGGTCAGATTATACAGATTGGTCAAAAATTTCCTATATAAGGAAACCAGTTGATTGCAAGCAGCATTCACTCCTGGGGAACCGTAGAGCCACAGGGAGAGTCATCTGCATTGTACATGGCTTTGCTGCAATCCCTCATACTGAGAAAGCATGAAGCGACAGTGGGAAGAAAAACTCCCCATTAACGGGAAGGAAAACCTCCGGCAGAACTGGGCTCAGTATGAACGGTCATCTGCCTTGACCGACTGGGGTTACGGAAGACAGAGCAGAGACACAACAAGAGAGACAAAAAAGCACAGAAGCACACATTGATCTAGTAATCTGTTCTACATTAGATGGTAGTAGCGGGTGAACCGTCTTCTCTGGATGATGTCACAGTTAACAGAACGCCAGACCAGGTGTACCTACTATGAAGAAAAAGAGAGAGAACAAAAAGTTAAAAGCTGAAATGACGACAGTCATTTCAATGTAATACAATGCAAAACTGGAGAACAGTAGACTGAAGAACAGTAGAAATCAATAGAGTGAGAAAATTAGACCCTGATGTCCTCCAGTAGCTTTGTTCCCTCTGTAAATTATTTTCTGGATATTTTTCATCCTTGCTGGTAGGCTTATGGGGTTCTGTTTGTAAAGTTATACAATGAGAGATAAAGGCTGGGTTCATTTTTCATATTTTTGTTATTCATAAATCTATAAAAAGGTCACAGTTCCAAGTTAAATATTTAGCTAACAAGATTAATATTTAGCTTCAAATTAAACGTTTTAGTTTAAAAACGAAACATTTAATTTGAAGTTAAATATCTAATTAAAAAACTAAATGCTTGGTTTGCATCTTAATATGTAATTTACAATCTAAACATTTAGCTGTGTAATTAAATATTTAGTTTGGAACTGTGACATTTACAAATGTATAATATGGTGAAAATCTGACTTTAAAAATGAGAACCGATTTTTTCCCCTCTTAGCCCAGTAAAGAAAACAAAATATTGCAGTTAGAATTTAACTGTTTAACCTTACAAATGGCATCCCAGGTACTAGCACAGGGTGTTTGTAAAAACTTGAAGGAATGTGTGATATGAATATTTGAATGAGTAATGATACAGGTGCTGCTCTATTTGGTGTTAACATGGTTTTAGGTAGTCTTGATATGTTTTATGCTGTTTGCTAAATAATTGTGGTCTTGTGTTTGACAGATGACATCCACTGTGATGCAGAGGCTGACCAGACCGCTGCGTAATCAGAGTCACCTATGAATAAAGATGCTGAAACTACAGGCACTGATGATCACACCTAGGAGAAAAGATGAAGAATGCATGTGGCTGGCAAAACGCTGGCTTCCTGGAGTATTTTGGTCCTGGCAATGAAGTGACGGCAGACAGAGACTTTACCATCAGAGATCTGAGAGGAGATTTAACTTTGTTCTACCAGCATTCACTCATAAAAGGAGGGCAGTTGTCTGAGGAGGATGTAACTGCCACAAGGAGGATTGCAAATGTCCACATACATGTGGAAAGATTTATCAGGAGGCTCAAAGTTTTCACAATAATCTCCCAAACTATCAACTTGGTTTATAAAATGGACACAAACCCAGCATAAAACCTGCCCAACTTAAAAGAAAAAAAAAACAGGCCCAAATCTCAACCTCTCTGGTGTTAAAAGCACAGAGCTATTAAACAGCTTCCCAAATTTTTACAACCTGGCCATAAGCTATTTTTGTTCCAGCTCAATATGTTCAAAAGAAGCCTAATTGGTTCGAAACCTGCCTAATTTGGAAACATTGAATACACTACGCCCTGTGACAGATTGACAGACTGGCAACCTATCCAGGTGTACCCCGCCTCTCGCCCAGTGGATGCTGGAGATAGGCACCAGCAACCCCCGCGACCCCATGAGGGATTAAGCGGGTCAGAGAATGGATGGATGGATGGATGGATGAATACACTACTGCTTTTTGTTTGTTCGTCTTTTTAGATTTTGGGATTGTATTGATAATTTCTTTCTCAGCACTATGGGGTGGTCACTGAGCCACTGTTCAGCCTGACGCATATAAAATGTTTTTTGAAAATGTGTGCCCCCCTGAACAGTGTGCGATTTGCAAAAAAACAGAGGGGTGATAACTTCAAATGTTTAATTAATTAATAAAAGTTTTATTAATAATGGTTAGCTAGCAGGTGCTCTTTCAGGTAGCTAGCTAGATCCAGTAGATTAGACTATGTTTTTAAACTTGCGCCATCTACTGTCAGGACTTGGGAGTGGGTATTAGTTTACTTTAACTCACAGGTGTCAAAGTCCAGTCCTCGAGGCCAGTGTCCTGCAACTTTTAGATGTGTCCCTGGTCCGACACGCCTGAGTCAAATAATCAGGTAATTAGCAAGACTATGAAGAACCTGACTGCATAGTGAGGAGCTAATTGTGCCATTTGATTCAGGCATGTGGGACCAGGGAAACCTCAAAAGGTTTCAGGACACCGGCCCTCTAGGCCAGGAGCTTGACTTAATAATACTCTTTAAAATTAAAATTGGCAAATGTGAAGGACACAAGACATGTTTTTGACATTGTGTTTTTTATCCTTTTGTACGATGACTTTGAGTGTCCAAAAAGGCGCCCTTTAAATAAAATGTATTATTATTATTACATACATTTAAAAAATCCATAATATTCAGGGGTTAAAGCAAAAATAATCAATTTGACTGAAAAAATGTTAGTCAAATGCTAGTCAGCCCATATATTCCCGGGCAGTGGACGTCATGCCACCTTAGTAACCTCATTTGCTTATTGTGCAAAGTCCACTTTAACCAAATCTGGTAGTGTCATTGACCATTCCTGTATCTTTCTTACCTTCCAGCTTCAGAGCCTTGGTGTCATCCTGGACAGCCCTCTCCATAATTTCCTTCACTTTCTACATCCATAACATCACCTGGTTAACTTTAATATTTGCAGCATCAAGCAAGTTCTTCCTTCACACTTTTGCCAAACTGGTTAACAGTCCAATCACCTTTCCCCTTTACAATTTCAAAACCCTCCATAAACTGCAGCTAATTCAAAAGACAGCTGCTTGCATCATTACATCATCTTCTTCACACCTGTACATTAACTCCACTGTCACATTCAATATAAATCAATCCTATGATCATACAAGGCCAACAACAGCCATGGACAAGGAGGGACACATAACCAACACAGATCGCACATTACAATAATCAGTCTCTGCTTTGCCAGTTATTGCTCACCAATTAATTATCACAACTCATGAGTTTATAAAAAGGCATTAACTTTTTTGAAGTTTATAAAAACGGTTATATTTTAGGGACATGTCCAGGACGGACTCTGTGTCCCCACCTCTCACTCATTTACTGCTGGAGATGGTCAACAGCTCCTCCACGACCCTGTGTTACGTCAAGCTGCGTTTTCCGATCAGATACGGCATGACGTAACACCTGTACGGAAAAGCAGGTATAGAAAATCCATGGAGGGAGGTTAAATTTTTAAAAAGTTTAGTAAAATTACTTAAAGTTTATCAGAAAAAACATAACTTGCTTTTAAAGATGAACATTTTTCATTAAAAAAGGTTATTAAACTTCTGCGTTAAGTTAAATTTTGTTTAAGGTAATCTTGGCTGGTTTAGCTTGTCTGTCTGGCAGGTGTTTTTGGGTTGGAGTAAAATGAGTCCACAGACCCACAGGAGGCTTTTTCACATGTTTCTGGTGCGACTCGCTTCACATCGCGCTCCACTCCGTGTAAAAATAACAAATAACTACAAAAACTCTTGGATAATCGCCTTTCTCTGGTCTCACACAGTTAGAACCCATTCTCCAGTCCATGTTGTAGCTGCAGTTTATTTTTTTCAATTATTGATGTAGTTTCCTTAATAATCTGTGTGCATCCAAATCCTTGTGATTTTATTTAACGAGTGTCCTGGTTCAGCTGCTCATGAGATGGAGCTGCTGCTTATTGACCAACAGCTACTCTGACTGCTGCTCTGCCTTCTTTGTTTCAGAAAAGGGCAGGTGGAATAATATTTATGATTTTCTTTTCCTTTTTCCGAATCAGACCCAGTTAAACCGGGACATCGTTTCACATTCCGAGCCTTCTTCAAAAAAAATAAAATAAAAAAAATCATGCTAAATTAGCCGAACTAGAGCGTTACTCTTTCAGTTTTAAATAAAACATAACAGATTCATGGGGAGATCCCTGGTTAGTCGCTGCGTTTATCAGGTAAATTACTGGAAGCGAGGGAATAAACACTGACAGGCGACATGGCCACAGGTGGAAATAATTCATAACTGCAGGAGCAAATTGACACGCTTACCGATGGAAGTTGTTGTCAGCTGTTCTATCTGCTGAACTTTCTGACCTGGTGGTTCACATAAATCCAAAGAAAACCTTTGACCACCGCTACTTTCATTCATACCATCTGTGGTCAGTTTGAGATGTTCTTCCTAAAGGTAAAATGATGAAATTCTGATACCTCAGACTGGCAGATCTTTGCTTTGCAAAGACCCGCCCTACTCTCTTTCTGATCGGCTAATGTCCCGGCTCTGCCAGATTTCATTGGTTGAGCACAGCTTCTGTTTAAAATTTTTAATAAAAGTCAGCTAAATTACTGAACATTTTGCTTATTTTCCAAATCAAGGAAAGCCGTCGCAGCGACGGAGAACTTTAACCCCTGATAATATTACTTATTCAGATCATCCCCCCCATGGATAAAACATGAATGACCACAGGGGGGATATCACAACCGGGGGGGGGTGGGGGGGGGGGCAGCAAATCGCACCCAGCCCCTGAAAAAATGGAATGCCCCCCCTGTAATTTGTTTCTGCAGCCAGGTCTGGTTTCACCGTTGATCAATTGGGATTTAGAAAATTATATATATAAATAAAGGTATTACTAACAGTAAATACGCATGGTCAAAGGATCAGAAGGATATTAAAAAGTTTGTAATAAGTAAAAAACCTATATCATATTGGAAAATACATAATTGTGCTCCTTGGGAGACAATTTTGTCTCCCAACAGATGACTCTGAAAAGACAGTTCTAGCAGTACGGTAAGGAGTCATAATCAGATTTGGACACTAAATACTGCTTAGTTTTTACCAATTTATGCCAGAAGATCTTTAAGCGGAGAAAGGTGGTGAAATGTGGAGAAATGTTTGTTGCTTTCAGCTATTAACAGTTCTACCTCGCTGCTCTTTTTCTTTGCAAAGAAACCTGGTCAATATGATAGGAATTTGCTAACAGAGAGATTTTAGTCTCTTTTTAGACATTCTCAGATGCGAGTGAATACCAAAACAGTGCCGCAGTGACATGGTGGCTGATCCTTGGGACAAGGAGAAAAGGTGATGTTATTGACTTCAGCCTGATCCAGTTTTGTTTTGGCAGAGGAAAAGTTTTTTTTTTTTTTTCTTTTGTTAAGATATCAACTGGGTCAGTGGAGTGACCAGTTTGACGTAGGAGCTGAATGGCACACTTAGATAGCACCGACCCAAAGATTGGCACATATCTATCAGATACCACCCTGAAGGTGACACAGTTTTCTCTACTGATGACGCAGTTAGGAAGCGTACAGCCCTTGCATGGGTGTGTACCTAGATCCCTATATAATGTTTGTGTGATGAGCAATCGGGGCTTCTTGCCGATCAAGAGCCCATCAGCTCTGATGTGTCTGTAACAGTTTCTCTCTCTTTAGTAGATAAAGTAACTTAGAGTATACTTTTCTGTTTATGCGGCTTGCATCCAAAGTAATATGTAAGTGGGGGTCGCCTGAAGGGTACAAACGAGCTGGGTCCACCGAGGGTGTTTCACCGCAGACGGGGTGCGGTAACTTTTAACTCTTTTTAAAAAAATAGTAATAATAATTTCATTATTATTTCTTTTAGTTTTATTTATTTTTCTTTTTTTCTTTTATTTATTTTATGTTTGTCATTTTAGAGGGAACACTGTGGTTAAAATGTGATTGTGACTGCTTTGCTGTAATTTCTTTTCAACCTATGAAGCGTTTCTTTGGCAAAAAATGCTGGCAGAATTCATTCTGTTTGCAGGCGCGAGAACTGGAGGATGGGCTCTTGAAGGGAAGGAGAATGTTGTGCTGCTGAACTCAGACATTGGACTGAAAATGGACAATGGCAAGGACTATGACTGAGGCATCAGACAACCTTCGACAAAAAAAAACAGATGAGTTCGACGGACAAGACTTCATGCATTTCACTTCAGATTTTATTGTACACAATTAAGACACAAAACACACATTACGAAACACATTAAGATTATGTAAAGGTGAAAACTTTTAAAGAAGCAACTTGATGGAATCATAGAGCAACCTAATAAATTAAGTGGGTATTATATCAACAGTTGAATAAATAAACAAATTGATTAGTTTTCACTATATAAGCAGAGTAACCTGAACCTTTAAACTACCTGCTGATGCGAAGGAAATTGCGAACACCACATTTACAGAACATCTTAAAGTAATGGATAAGGCTGGGAAATTAGCGTAATGACACATTCTACTAACTAACATGGGTAAATTTGGGATCAAAGCATCAGTGTATAATTGTTACAATATTTATGGAGATTTAATATCTTTTGACTAGAACACAAATAGCTCAATAATTCCTTTTAACCGGTTGTTAAAACATCCTGAGGGAAAAAAACACATACAAAAGAGTTTAGCTATTAACCTAGAGGTCTTTTAGATCAGGGTAATTTAATGGTTATCCTCTTACATACAGAAAATAAGTGAGATTAATTTAATTAGATTAAATTATGGGGACATTTTGGATCTGGTCAGGATGACTGGGGGCTGTGATGATAAAAGGGTAACAGCTTGAAGGTGATATCAATGAATGAAGGTTTTCTCTGAGGAACATTAAAGCAGCAATGACACCCCACAAATGAACTCCTGTTGTGCAGAGAACATCGTGAATGGGACATCAGTTGAGATCCTTACAATGAGGCACGGCACCCAGGGACAAGCTGCTGTGGTTTGGAGCTGTTGTAAACTTGTCACAGCTGGGGAACCAGGCTGGACCAAGAGAGATGATGAGGTGGTCCCACAGGTTTCCTGACACCTAACACTGACTGTAAAGGGTTCTGGGTTTTCAGGGTTGCTGAAAACAGAAAGCTTCAGAGAACCTTTAACCTTTCCTGACCAGGTACTCTAAACCTATAGATCAGATTACTGAGGCCTAGATAAATAAGAACACAGACGCGTTCATCCAAAAATTTCTTAATCAAAGTCCTTAATCCTCAGTTAAAAAATGGCAAATAATCACATGTAAGGTTTACTTTATTTTAGGATTAAATTTGGAACTAATTCTGATTTGCTTAAGTAGCTTTGAGTATTCAACAATGTTAGAATGTTTTCAAAAGAGCTCCTGTTCTCTACGTCTCCTGCTCGCTGCTTTGTTGCGAAGAACCTTGGCATCCTTGAACTGATACCAGCAAGGTATTGTTGAGGAAAAAAAATATCTTAGTTGTTATATTAACCAAGTATTGATATGGAAGAACTCAGAATACATGTTTTTTTTCTGTGTCTCCCTTTTTGGGTAAAGTAACATGCATCTGGGTTTTATGGCTGTTAGGTCATGTGGCTTGACCCCTTAAGCCGGGCGTACACTGTACGAGTTTTTCCCCTTTTCGGGCCGATTCTTCAGTCGTGCGAGCATTTTTTGAATCGGGCCAAATTTCAGCTTGATCGTAGAGGGTGGGAGGAGGGGGGACTGGCTTCTCACGACTACCTCCCGATCAGGAATCGGCCGATCGTGAAAATCAAACATGTTTGAAATTCAGTCGGCTGTCGTGAGGTTTTCATGAGCGCATCCTGCTGTTCAAGCAGAGCTACGAGGGGGCGCCCTCCCCTCCTCTCCGTCCCCGCCAGCGGAGGGAGGGAAGCGGGCGTCCCTGAAGCAACCTGCGGCCGGTGTTGGGGAGGGCGAGCCGTCCGGTCCGCGCAACGTGCTGGCCGCCTGTTTCGGCACTCCTCCGCGGTCCGCTCGTTTCGGCACTCCTCCGCGGTCCGCGCAATGCGCTGGCCGCCTGTTTCAGTACTCCTCCGCTTGCTGGGGGGGGGGGGGTGGTTGCGGGCCAGGCGACCTGCCGATGCGTCTCATCTCTCCTCTCTCTCCCCTCCGTTCCCCCGAAGCCCGGTGCCTCCTGCGGGCCTCGCCAGAGCTGGGCTCGAACCCCTGCTCTGGGTCCCTGTCACCTACCGTTGCTCGCCTGCCTCTGTCCCCACAGCGAGCGGTCCCAGAGGGGACACGATGTACAGTGTGAGCAGTCCAGTCTCGTCCGAGCGTCGCGCTGCACAGATCGTGAGCGGTGAACTTTTTAAACCCCGCGGTTCCGTCGCACATTTTGAGATGTATATAAGTACCACGACTGAAAAACTCGTACAGTGTACGCCCGGCTTTACTGGGAAGAGCAGCCTCTTTGTCTGAGAAACAGATAGACTCCAAATCTGAAACCACCCCTCCTCCTCAGCTTAGCGGGAGGAGCACTAAGTTTATGAAAAGGATGTCTTTGCAAAACTTAGACCAGAAAAAAGGTACAATACCGAGGACGTAGGTACAATGGTAATGTAAACTTTTGTCTCCATTTGGAATTCCTAATGAAATAAATATGCATGTAACAATGTTTACCTCTAATCAATGTTTTTTTCTCATTTACTGTCAAATCTTAAACTGGGGTAAAATGGGCCTTCAGAGCTAAGCAGGATTAGGCCAGTACTATTAAATCAACAGTTTAAATATTTTGTCTTCTCTGTGCAGATTTGTACCTCATTTCTTAAGCAACAGCACCTCCCTTTCTTTAAAAAAAGAGAGAGGGGAAAAAGTTTGATGCTAGGCAAGCTGAAGTTGGAAAAGACTTCCACATGGAAAGGTTTCCTTTTTCTCACCTGGGTTTTCAAAATAAAATGGAAAATGACATGAAACAAATATGTTGATAAAATTATGTTGCAGAGAACTTCCAAATGTCAGACAATAAAAGTTAAGACACACATTGAATGCATTCTGTTAAGAATTAATTAATAATTAAATTGCAGAATTCTGGGAGCTAAATAATTGTGCACAGAAATACCTTCAATGTGAAAGTGCTTGGATGATGTTTTTAATAAATGACAAATGAATGGGGGTTCTGATAATGGGGCATCTTGTTTCTTATGGAGGACCAATCCTGCCATAATTAAAAATACACATGTGTGCCATTTAATGTGACAAAATAATAAAAATAAGATATTTCTTCAACAATTCATCAATTATTCATCAAAAAATATATATTTTAACTTACACTTTTATTTTTACTTTTCTTCTTGCTTTTATGCTGACTTATTTTTAATCCTTGTATTTCTGAAACAATCATTTATTTCTGCCTCTAACATTCCTAGCTGTTTTTTTACCCAAAGGATTTACACCTGCCCTTTTATTTCCTTTTCCCTTTTTTCCACTTTGTGTATTTCTAGTTCTTGTATTAAAGCAACATTTTTAAAGCATGTTTTTACTCCACCATAAATATTTCTTTTTATTTTATTTTAACCTTATATTTCTGAAACATATATTTATTTCTGCCTCTAACTTTTCTAGCTGTTTTTTTACCCAAAGGATTTACGCCTGCCCTTTTATTTCCTTTTCCCCTTTTTCCACTTCGTGTATTTCTACTTCTTGTTTTTAAAGCAACATTTCTAAAGCATGTTTTTCCTCCACCATAACTATTTCTTTCTATTTTATTTTAAACTTATATTTCTGAAACAATCATTTATTTCTGCCTCTAACTTTTCTAACTGTTTTTTTACCAACCCAATTTTTGCCTGCCCTTTTTATTTCCTTCTCCCCTTTTTCCACTTCGTGTATTTCTACTTGGTGTTTTTTTTACTTCCTCTTTTTCCACTTTGTTTATTTCTACTTGGTGTTTTTTTACTTCCTCTTTTTCCACTTTGTGTATTTCTACTTCGTGTTTTTTTACTTCTTCTTTTTCCACTTCGTGTATTTCCACTTCATGTATTTCTACTTGGTGTTTTTTTACCTCCTCTTTTTCCACTTCGTGTATTTGTGCTTCGTGTTTTATTACTTCCTCTTTTTCCACTTGGTCTGACTGCAGCTGTTAATGTTAATACGATGGCAGGGAGGGAGGGGGGAGAGGGGGGCGGTGTCACCGGCAAAGCTTCACAACTATTGGCCAAGGCCTGCCTCCCCGGAAACGAGCCTGCATCAGCTGGCCGCTTTCCCAGAATGCACCGCGGCCACAGCTTGATTATGGACAGCGCTAACAGAGAATCACAGTGGTAAGTTAAAAATTACCTTTTCTGCTGCTGTTGTTCTTTAAAAGTACGTTTGAGGCGACAACATTATACTTTAAGCTTCCCTATATGGCCTGTTTACAGAGTTAGTGTGTAATTAAAAAAGAAAAAGTCCGACATGAGTGGACCACAGTGATCTGCAGATTCATTCGGGAACGTCAGAAAGCAATGGTGCGTTCAGGAGCATGGGACATTTCATATTTACAAGGAAAGAGGCATAAAACGGTCCAGAACTTCACTCATACAATATTGTGTCTATCCAGAAACAGTGTGGGCTTTCTTACAATACTGAATGCTCTATAATTGTATTTCTGTTATTTTTTGATTATGCACACCTGCTAGCTTTTTATTCTGAAAATTCTAATGTCCCATGCTCCTGAATGCACCATAGCTTTCTGAATGCGCTGTGCTGTGTAGATAGATGCACGTCTGATCTTCCGCTTAAGACAAAGCTTTGCAGTTTCAAAACTCATGTCGGCTCTCACGGTTTACTGTTGTGTGAATGACAAGAGACCACAACAAATAAATCAGCCATTCCTCTAGGGAACGCGAAAACCTTTGCGAGGGAACGCAAAAGTATTCTGAGGTAACGCAAAAAAATATATATTTTCCCCATGTCCCCTAAAGGGCTCTGTATACACTTACCCCAGCCTTGTCGTGTGTCAAGTGCTGCTGGTTCTGATGTCGTTTTTTGTTGTTTTAATTCGGCAAAACATTCATTTTTGTGTTTATCTCACTGACTTGTGTTGCTTTGCTAGCTCAACTGTGCCAACTGGTAGCCATTTTAATATTAACATGCCTATTTCCTACTTTTATCTTAAAAAAAACAGTGAGGATGGTATTGAACAAGTGATAAGGTTGTGACTGACCCCAGCATTGATCATTAAGATAGGAAAAGTCATTTCTATGTCTGCCCACTTTTACAGTGATTAATCTATAAATTATGTGCAGTTAGTTCAGTTCATTCTCTTAGTGAAATGGCAAAATTAATCAATACATCTTACAATGAGAATCTTTACATTATAAAAACACCAGAGAAGAGAAGCCATTTGTTACATTTGCTATACTTGACTAGTTTTACAGGACTATACATTTTACTTTTTCTTTCTTGAGAACTATATCAATTTACATGTTAACCAGGTATAGTTTTATGATGTGAAAAGGTGTGTATTTTTAATTATGGCAGGATTGGTCCTCCATAGTTTCTGTTCCCCCATAGAAACAAAGGCTTGTGTCAGCAGACCATCGTCACAAAGTGTTTTATTAGGGAGAAATGCAAAATAAAATGCTCATTGTCCAATCCAGAACTGAACATTCATTACCATCCAGCTCAGTTGTCCCGCCTGCAAGCGGAAAACAAGAGGAGGACTGGAGATGAAGAAGCCAGAGAACTCTGATTTCTTATTCTTCAACAGGAGGAGTTGCCTGAAGAACCATAAGCGCAATTAGATTAATTTCTGCCTTTTGCCCTGAATGACTAGCCTCGTGAGACCATCCTGATCTCGCGAGCTTTCAAGGTTTCACTCGCAGATCAGTCTGGCTACTCTCCGTTGAAGAAAATTTGGAGCCGTTCACCAAACGAACGTCCAATCAGAGGCGGGTTGAGGTGTGACGCAACGGGAAGCGCGACAGTTCAGTCTAAACAACATGGCGGTTTCAGTCGATGAAACTAGCGTTAGCGTGGCTATCGAGCAAGTTTTATCGGAATTACAGAGTATTTCTTTGCTGAGCTAACGAGCCTTTACCTGCAGCAGCAAGAGTAGCTTGGCTTGTGGTTGTGTTTTCGTCGTCGCTCGTAACAGAGCGAGGACGAATCTGATTGGTTTATTTGGCCCGTCTATCACCAACATAGGCCAATCAGCTAACCAGTATTTTCGCCCCTTCCCAAAATTACTTCAACGGAAGGTTTCCAGATGGATATGCGGAGCAAATCTATCTGGCGGAGTCAGGTAACTGAATGACCTGAATGCTTTCTTAACTTTGCGTTCTTGACATTTCGGACTCTTCTCATATTGGTTACTGTTTGTTTAACTGCTCTGTTCCACTGACTCACATGTTTGATTTTTTTTTTGTGTTAAGAGATCTACACTGTAATGTTGCATCATGTTGATGAATATGGTTTTATGATAAAGAATGGAAACTGTCTGCTTCGGTTTATGCAATTTTTTGCTTTGATATAGGAAGAACCAGGATTGGATTGGTTCTAAAGATCCTTTAATATTAGCTGGTAATGGTAACTCCTAGTTTCAATACAGGTACTTCTTGCTCAGGATTGGCCGAGAGTGGGATTTCACCTGGGGTCACATCAGTATTTATCATCTTTTAGCAAGGATGAGTTTTTCTTGTGGGTAAAGGCCCAGCCTGTCCTCTGATGCCCCACATTGGTACTCTTGGATTTGTAAGGTATGAAAGTGATGGATGTTTATCCATGGGAATGGAGAGTGGAGGACCAAGTAAGGGGTTTTACAGGGTTGGGGAAGAGTAGATGGATTTGACCATGGTTTCTGAACAGGTTTAGTTTACCTAGTCTAATGTTAAATTAAAATAATGTGCGCCCAGGGACCTAAAACAGGCCTAACTTGATTAAATGAACCCTAAATTGTAGATAAAAGCTAAACCTTTGATCTTGTGTGATAAAACTCTATGAACCATTCATGTTGATCTGTACTAAAAGTTCCAGCACTGCCCGGTTCCAACACGGGAACCTTTTGGTCCCACTTTACGAGATTACAAAATGGGTCCTTTGTGTTTTGTTCACATTTTCATGTGATGGGTCATCTTGTTTTGTGTGTGATCACACAGATCCTGCCAACAACACCATCATCAAACAAAAATAGAGGAATGTTATAAAAATATTATTCTGAAGTCACTATGGCCTCACACCACTCAGACATAGGAGGCCTGCAGACATGATGGCTGTGTATAAGATCCGCTGTTTGCTGATTGCAAGGCCAAATGTTACAGCTGCTGGGGATACTGATTGTCTACGATAGACTGTCTTTGTTTTGTCTCATGCCAAGGCCACTCTGCAGTATTAGGGGGAGCCGGAAAAGCGAGACAGGCAGAGACAGGGCAGACGCAGAATGCAGCGGGACCGTGGGGTGCGATTACTTTCCATCTATGAATGCTCTGTTTCTCAATAAAAGTGCTGGAACTTCATCACTGCCATCTCTTCGTTTAGTAAAGATGGAAATTCAGTTATTATTGTTTAGAATTCCCATAACACCTTGATAAAAGATCAATTCAGATCTAATGTGCTTAAAAACATCACGAAGATCTTGACAATTAAAGACATTAACTCTATGTTGCATCTTTGAGAAATGCATAGTATAACAGTGTTCACACACTTTTCATTTTACCTACACTCTTTCATCTGCTATTCTAGTAAATATATCCTATGTGATTGTTCTCTGCAGGCACTACAGTATGTGGGTGCCAGAGGAGTCAGGCTGCAGTATCCTAAGAGTAACAATGAGTCTAATTGATTTTCTAAACCATGGGTAAAGAAACACATAGATGATTGGGTTCAAAGAAGGGTTAAAGTAAAACAAGAATACCACAAAAGTTGCAGATGATGCCTGAATCAGGGTGTCCTGACCTGTGAGTGCAACAAAATTAAATGGGCACAAACAAAGTATAAAAACAAACAGGTTTCCAGAGTTTCCTTTTTTCACCTCCGGAATATCGCCAATATTAGAAACGTTCTGTCCAGGAGTGATGCTGAAAAACTAGTCCATGCATTTGTTACTTCAAGGCTGGACTATTGTAATTCTTTGCTATCAGGAAGTCCACAAAATGCAGTTCAAAGCCTTTAGTTGATCCAAAATGCTGCAGCAAGAGTTCTGATGAAAATCAACAAGAGGGATCATATTTCTCCAATTTTAGCTTACCTTCATTTGCTTCCTGTTAAATCAAGAATAGAATTTAAAATTCTTCTTCTAACGTATAAAGCCCTTAATAATCAAGCTCCATCATATATCAGAGCTCTGATTATTCTGTATGTTGCTAACAGGGCACTTCGCTCTCAGACTGCAGGTCTGCTGGTGGTTCCTAGAGTCTCTAAAAGTAGAATGGGAGGCAGATCCTTTAGCTATCAGGCTCCTCTCCTGTGGAACCAACTCCCAGATTTGGTTTGTGAGGCAGACACCCTGTCTACTTTTAAGACTAATCTTAAAACTTTCCTTTTTGACAAAGCTTATAACTAGAGTGGCTCATGTTACTCTGAGCTACCTTTATAGTTTTGCTGCTATAGGCTTAGGCTACTGGAGGACATCAGGATCTAATTTTCTTACTCTATAGAGTTCTACTGTTCTTCAATTATGCATTGCATGTCATAATTTCTGCTTTAACTTTCTGTTCTCTCTCTTTTATCTTCATAGTAGGTACACCTGGTCTGGCGTTCTGTTAACTGTGACATTATCCAGAGAAGACGGCTCACCCGCTATTACCATCTAATGTAGAACAGATTACTGGATCAATGTGTGCTTCTGTGCTTTTTTGTCTCTCTTGTTGTGTCTCTGCTCTGTCTTCTGTAACCCCCAGTTGGTTGAGGCAGATGACCGTACATACTGAGCCCGGTTCTGCCGGAGGTTTTCCTTCCTGTTAATGGGGAGGTTTTCTTCCCACTGTCGCTTCATGCTTGCTCAGTATGAGGGATTGCTGCAAAGCCATGTACAATGCAGACGACTCTCCCTGTGGCTCTACGCTTCTCCAAGAGTGAATGCTGCTTGTCGGGACTTTGAAGCAATCAACTGGTTTCCCTTATGTAGGATATTTTTGACCAATCTGTATAATATGATTGAACTTGACTTTGTAAAGTGCCTTGAGATGACATGTTTCATGAATTGGCGCTATATAAATAAAATTTAATTAAATTGAATTGAAAACAAGAACAACAACCCGAAGTGTCCTGGCTGCCTTGATCTCAGACTTTTGCAGGGATCAAAACCTGGAACGTTACGGCTGCAACTTGAGAACGCATGGTCCGGGCCTGAGCCACAGCCACCATAAACACCCTGAGATACAGAACTACAATCACAGTAATGGAAACAATTAATGACATAATAAGATCTGTTAATCCAGCAATGTAGCTGATGATTACGACACACTCTCCAAGACAGGAGTTATACATGCCAGGTTGTTTTAGATTATCTTGCTGAATCAGACTCTGAAACGCCACAGAGGAGATCCGGCATAGCCACACATACATCTTTGCTCTTTTATGTGTCATCTTGGTGGCGTAATGAAGAGGGTAACAAATGGCCACATAACGATCTATGGAAATAAGCACCATGGTTCCTATTAAGGCACCAGTGATAAAATACGCTAAACAGTTATAAAGTGCACACATAACATCACCAAGGAACCAGCAGCCTCCCATGAGCGTTATCTGAAAGATCATAATAAGGCCTATTAAGAAATCTGAGACAGCCAGAGAGAGGAGGAGGATGTTGGTCGGAGTGTGGAGATTCCTGTGAAGGAAGAACAGAAAATTATATTTGGAACATTTACTTAAACCAATCATATTTTCTATAAATTACAATAGTAAGTTAAATTTAATCAAACTTCTTATATTTGGAATAATTGTTAATGTCATAACCTGAAGTGTGAGATGGAGATGATAATGAAAAGGTTTAGAAATACAGTGAACAACACAATGGAGAACAATGCGATGTAGCTCAATAAGAGCTCATGGTGAGAACGCTTTATCCTCCTGCAGGAAGAGTTGAGGAAAACAAAATTCAGTTTCCTCCATCATCCCAGAAAGTGACAGCATCTCAACTAAGATTGCTCTCTGGTTTATGCCTCTCACCTCTATAGCTGAGTTTCTGTCGAAGGTTCCACCTTTTAGACGTCAGTTGTTATTGTTCTATAAACCTTTAACTTTATCCTGTATGAAGAAAATGCTATCTACATTTCTTAGTTGCACATTGGTTATTTCAGTAAGTAGAAAAATGTAATGAAATAAAATTTTTGTTTTACAAGATCTGTGGAGGAGGAAATGAATGTAAATAAGAGTTGCTCATAGATTACCCAGGGACTTACTGGGATCTTCTGTAATTTATAACAATAATATTAATAGAAAGAATACCATTAAGAATGGTTTATATAAAAAAAATATATTGTGAAAAAAATAGGTTCCACCTATATGTCCTGTATAAAGAACACCTCCGTCAGTTTGAAGAAATAATTAGCTACTAAAAACCCAGCACAATGTACAGTAAACAAATGTCATGCAAATATTTGCCTTAGGTTTTAACTTTCTTTTTTGGGAAGGGCCATCACATACTAGAAAGTACAGACTTCATGCATTTCAAATACAGATGATGGGGACGGCTTTGCTTGGCTCAACTACAACTGTCAATGAAACGAGAAGAACATTTCCAGTTTCTATACATCTGCAATAAAATGTTTGGCTTAGTGATTTAAAAATTCCTTGAATTTTGAGAGAAAGATTGCTTTATCAACAGCTGGCTAGTTGTTGTTTTTACTCTTTTTGCCAGTTAAAATATTCAACACTAAGGGGACTAAAGTTTGCCTTGAAGGTTGTCATCTACTGAAGTTTAGCATGTTCCAGTCAGAAATCAGAAAACCAATAAAATTAAGATTGCTGTTAAGCTAACATTTTTTAGCAAGAAGGTTGTTATGATGCCAGAGGAGTCAAGGTACAAAGTACAAATACTTTAAACACCTTATTTAAATATAAAATGTTATTGCCTATACTTTATTCGAGTAATTCCTTTACAGGAATAATTATCTTTAAGCAAACTTTTTACTCCTTACAGTTTCATGCAATTATCTGTACTTCTTACATTTTGAAAATAGCCTTGTTATTTTGATTTTATTTCAGCTTGTTTTCATTCCATCTTCTTATTTAAAAAAAACTGCACCACCTCGACAGTAAATTTGATTTTGGTTAGAAATAATACAGCACCAACAAGTTGTTGTTTGCCTACTACCAAAGAAAACTTAAGAGGAAGAAGAAAAAGCACAGAAGAGGAACATGAAGAAGAAGACACAAAAGAGGAGCATGGCAGCTGTATGAACTTTAGCATGAAAATGTTTGTAGTAGAGAGCATACAGCATGTGTCAAACTCAAGGCCCGCAGTTCAAATGTGAGCTGCCACATTTTATGTGGCCCCCCAAAGTTTGATAGGCCCATGATTGACCTAAAATAGGTTTTAAGCACCAATTCATCATAGACTACATTCCTCATAATGCATCTTGATGCCTACCAGTCAACTTTTTGGCACCTAGCGTCACCTCAAGCAAATTTTTTATTTTCTCAATGAATGAATTTAAGATATCTTGACAAGCTCATCTCAAAATGTTCAAGTACAGAAAAATTGATATACAAGGTGTAACGTACGGAAACTAGACCCAGAATTCAACCAGGACAGGTCAGTGACGTTTTCAAAAAGCTTTATTTAAAAAACACACAGGCACGGGGAGTAACTCGCTCTTATACAGGAAATCTCCTGCGGCAGAGACAACAGGTTAGTGATCAGCTGATGGTAACGGGCAAGAGTGAGGGAGGCTGGATCACTAACCTGATTGTGGGACTCCAGAGCCTGGGAAACCGGCTTTGATGTCGGCGAACTGATCCGGGGCAGGAATCCAACTTCGGACCGGGATTTGGGGCAGAAGCCATTGGACGGTGGCATTGGACTGCTGTGAAGCGGGCGCTGTACCGATCCGTTGTGGTGAAGAGAGAGCTGAGCCAAAAGGCGAAGCTCTCGATTTACCGGTCGATCTACGTTCCTACCCTCATCTATGGTCACGAGCTTTGGGTCGTGACCGAAAGAACGAGATCCCGGATACAAGCGGCTGAAATGAGTTTTCTCCGTAGTGTGTCTGGGCTCTCCCTTAGAGATAGGGTGAGGAGCTCAGTCATCCGGGGAGGACTCAGAGTAGAGCCGCTGCTCCTCCACATCGAGAGGAGCCAGTTGAGGTGGCTCGGGCATCTGGTCAGGATGCCTCCTGGACGCCTCCCTGGAGAGGTGTTCCGGGCACGTCCCACCGGGAGGAGGCCAAGGGGAAGACCCAGGACACGCTGGAGGGACTATGTCTCCCGGCTGGCCTGGGAACGCCTTGGGATTCCTCCTGAGGAGCTGGCCCAAGTGGCTGGGGAGAGGGACGTCTGGGCCTCCCTACTGAAGCTGCTACCCCCGCGACCCGACCCCGGATAAGCGGAAGACAACGGACGGACGGACGGACGGACGGGCCATTGGACGGCCAAGAGGCAGGCAGATACTCCGTTCAGGGTTTTCCAGGGGTGTTATCCAGAGGGGTCCGGGTCCGTACACAGAGAGGCAGATATTCTGCGGCAGTACAGGTAGGGAGATCCGTGAGAGAAGGTCCAGGTCCGGTCTAGGTCTGATAACTGGCAGGCTCAGAGATTTCACAAGGGTTAGGCAGAATCCGGTACTCACAAAAAGGCAGGGTCGGGTAAATGGGCAGGTGGCACATGTCAGGCAGGATGGCAGGTCCATGGACAGATCAGGTCAGGTATACAGGCAGGCAGGCAGAATCGAGACAGGGTCAGGCAGGCTCAGAAACGATCAGGCAGAACAGGTCAGATTACGGACAGGCAGGCAGGATCAGAAATGCTGGAAAGTTTGCACCGTGTGGCTTGAGAAAATCTGGCACTGGTAGTTGATCTGCACAGGGATTATATGGAGGTGAAAACAGGTGGAACCAGTGAGGGGTAATTGCAAGCAGGGTGAAGTTGAGCAGATGTGCTGAATTGTGGATAAGACCAACACCAGTGCCAACATCGTCACACAAGGAAGACTGTTTCACGAATAATTGGGAAATGAATACCTGTTTGTACTCCAAGGTGAAAAACCAGTATGTTGTTTGTGTATTGGGGCCATGTCAGTCATTAAAAAGTACAATATATGTCAGCATTTTGAAACCAAAGATGAAGAAAAATAATTACAGCAGAATGAAAAGCGAAACTGCATGGCAGCAAAATGTGCTTTCAAAAGCTACAGCCAAAAATGATGCAGCGGCGAAAGCAAGCTTTATTGTGGCTGAAGAAATCACTTAAAAAAAAAATTCGGAGGGTAAATTTTTTAAGCAGTGCATGCAAAAGGTGTGTGAGCATGGCATTTCTCAACAAGGTACAGACGTTTCAAATTGTCAGCTACCCAGGAAATTTAATAACATAGCTGGCCGAAGATCTGCAGCTGTCTAGCTTTATCATTAGCTGTGGATGAAAGCAGAGACAACGTGGATACATCGCATGCATCCATTTTTATTTGAGGCGGGAAATCAGACTCTCTGTTACTGAGGAGCTCTCGGATGTAGTTGCAATGCATGGGACCACAACAGACCACTATATTTTTGATGCAGTGCGAAGTGTGTAAGTATATATAAATTACCATGGGAAAGATCTGTGGAACTAAACACAGATTGTGCACCTGCGATGTGTAGAGAAAAAACAGGCTTGGTTGGACTAATGAAGAAAAAATTGCAAAAAAGTAGTCAGACGCCGTTCATAAAGTATCATTACATTATCCATCAGGAAGCTCTGTGTAGTCCGTAGGCCAGAATCTGTAGGATGACTTTTCGTATGAACTGTCACGGGGCAACTTTCTTCCACCGCAATAAGTTGCTACACATAGTAGTGATCTCAAAACACCAATGTTCCCACGTTTTCACTTGCACATTAATAAGTTAAAGCCGATAAAAAATCTAAACCGTTGCGCTCCGGGCCAAGAGGTCACAAGATTCGATTTTTGCTGCTCAGCCAATCATATCGCTGTACTGTCAGACATTTGATTTGAATCGTGTCCAAACAGAGTTGGGTCGGCTCTGCTGGGTGCCGCAGAGCAGCAGCCTGCAGCTGCCGCTGAGAGGGTGGATGTGTCCGGCAAGATTGGAGCACCTACCGCGGTGGGGGAGTCTGGCACAACGGGGAACTCCATCGTAGCTGCGGAGGAACCTGTGGCTTCGTTGGAGACCAGCAGGAGAGTGTGGCGGAGGAGAAAACTGTGGATAAAACAGCTGATCCACAAAATAGTGGTTGTGTGGTGAGTGAGGGGTGCACGGTGGTGGGGAAAGTTGTGCCGTGAATGGTGAGGAGGGGGGAAATCAGGGTGAAATGGAGCTGACTGGTGTGTGTGGAGGGTGAAACTGGTGGTGAGGTGACTGGTTTGTGTGATGAGGGAGGGAAAGGTGTTATGCTGGCTGATGGAGGAGAGGTGAATGTGGAGGAGCCTGTGGTACCTCCTGTGGAGGAGAAAGGTGAGGGGAGCAGGTGATGGAGCTGGATGCTCCTACGTAGCTAAAAAGGCGTAGTAAAATGAAACATCTTGGTGGTTGCTGGTCAGACCAGTAAGGCAGGTCACCAAGCTGGCCACAGAGAGAAAAGATGTTTCAGACAGCAGTGACAGTGAGGTTGAGCTGTCTTTTTCCCAGAGCAGCTGTGGAGAGGCAGGCTATCCAGTAGAGTCTTTTAACAGTTTTCTCAAGGAAACAAAGGGCTTAAGAGGCATAAAAGTTGAAAGATACTTTCCTAATTTAAAAATATTTTATTTCTCTGCGAGGTTTCACATTAGAACAAAAGAGGAATCTGGGTTTTCTGATCAAGAGGTTTTTAGACTAAAGAGAATTATGGGAAAAGTGAGAAAACAATTTTGAATATAATTATGTGCACTAGCCTTTTATAATTTTTATTGTGCGTGTTTTATTGTGGTGTTGTTTTTAGCCTTTTTCCCAACAGGGATAATTTTAAAATAGCTTCTTTAAATCTTAATGGAGCTAGGGAGGCTGTAAAACAAGAATGGAAGGGGGAACGTTTCTGGGTTGGGCCTCCTCTTTTCCAAGGCTTTTACCACAAACTCTTTTAAGGTACAAAATATCGCCCAAGGAAGGTGTATTTTAGTAAAAGCTTTGACCATTTTAACATGGTTTTTATCAATATTTATGCTCCTAATGTTGGTGTAGAGAGGGATCATTTTTTAGAAAAAACTTGGGGAAAGGTTGAGAGATTGCAGGTCTGAAAATTATGCTTTTTTAGGAGCGAATTTTAACTGTACAGAAAACAAGCTTTTAGACCGCAATCATCAATAGCCTCACCCATTCTCCCAACAAGCCCTGCGGTAGCTGGTCTCATTCCACGGCCTGGTGGGTGTATGGAGGAGCATGCACACAGGCTCCAGACAGTACACATGGTCCCATATTAAAGAATCTAAACCGCATCTCTTTAACTCATATTTATTGTTTTAAACAGCATTTTAATGCGTTTAAAAAATGTCAGATTTTACCGGTAGCTTTTATAGACCACTCTGTCACGATTTGGGTTTTTGTTTTGTATTTCTCTTCATTTTACTGGTTCAGCCAGCATTTAAGTCAGCTCTGTTCACCTGCCAGCAATCTGCCAGCTCACTTTTCTGTCTCCACCCAGTCAGTTTGTTTGTCACTCCCCTGTCAGCAGTCACCAGCGATTCAGATCTGTTCACCTGTCAGTCTCCAGTCACCAACCTATCAGTTTCTGTTCTCTGTCAGTCACTTCCCTTCCTTTGATTAGTTCCACCTGTTTTCCTGTAATTAGTTTCTGCCTTTGTTGCCAGATCATTTTGAGTCTTTCGGTGAGTCATATCCAGTGTTCTTGTTTTCATATAGCCCTGTATGCTAAAGTGCTGCCTTTAACATCCAGATTGTGTTTGAGGAAAACACAATGTCTGCTCAAAACCAACCTGATGCAACGCCTCACAACAAAGGTTCTGCCTTACCACTACAACTCCCCTGCCCCACTAAACCCAGAAAAGAACTGAATGATTGCCGAATAGCGTGTCAAAATTAAAATAAAATGTGTCTACATAATAAAAACATTGAGAAATATAAAAATGTTTACAAATAACTAAAAACAATGGAGCCGGCAGGAATATATCAACCATGATGTTAAAATGTGTACCGTCAAACAATTACTTTTTTTATCATAATTAATTACATAAATGAATTGCATATTTTATCTTTTTATTTATGAAAGTGTAAAAGCATATCTGGGCATTTTTAATATTTAATTTTGCAATAAATGACAACTAAAAAACATATTTGTACAACAATATATATATTTTTCAAGCACTTGTCAGAAATTGATATGAAAATATCCTGATTCAGCCGTAGTTTGTCAAATACAGAGACAACAAATGAATAAGTATTAAAGCTTGGTTCATGGGTTGGGTTTCTACAATATTATCAGTGTGTAAAAACTCATCTTCAGAATCAATCTCTGTTCAAAGTGGTGATCTATACTGAGTAATCTACTTCCAGCAGTTAACACCGCTTATTGCAACCGTAAACTGCAGATAATACGGGCAAAATTGCTCCCTCTGCAATGGCGGATACAGGGAGGGGCACGGGGGGTGTGCGCACCCCCTTTTGGAAACCAAAATTATGTTTTTAGAGCGGGCGGGCATTGGGCGGAAGCTGTACTTTTTTTTTTTTTTTTACTTCGGATTGGCCATCGCTCTGTTAGTACTATATTTGATGTGTCAATCAAACAATTCAACCAATCAAATCAACGACTGAAGACAACATGCTAGCCAATTACAGCTGGAGAGGGGCGGGTCGCATGGTCATACAAATAGCTTCAGAGAGAAGCCGGCGGCGCAGCACGGCTGTGGTCACCGTCGGTCTGTAGAGCGGGATGGATATTCGGTCTGATTACCAAACAATAGTGATGGTGAGATGAAGCCTCATGAGGCATTGAACCACGTGAGTCAACTGGTTTGAGAAAGTGTTCATTTCTTGGAGCTTCGTGTGCACACAAAACCACCTACTGGCCAGGTGGATAATCACAGCCAGCTGTATCTTAACACGTGTGATGCATTGATTTTTTGTTTATTATGGCTCTTGGGAATGACTTCACAAAAGGTGTAGGACGAAATCATTTGTCTACATAAATTATGTATACACATATGTGTGTATTAAAATATTGTTTGAACGTATTCTCTGTGTGTAATTATTCCCAAAATAGTAGTGTCACGTGATATGGCATGGTGTGTAATAATCAGACCTCTCAACTTTAATCAAAAGTTAAGAGTGAGATTATGCTAATTTTGGGGGCGGAGGGGGGGGGGGGGATTATGGTCAACAATTTCCCCTCAGCAGCAACACTGAAGCACACAGAGGTTCACGCTGCGTCTTTACGCACGATCCAGCTGCTGATGTCTCCCTCCTTTCAGCTCAATGCACTTCTAGACTGTTACAGTTTATAACATTCTCATCACCTTTCACAGCGACAGGTTTCTCAGTCAGTCGCTGCGCTGACCAGACAAATTTCTATTGCTCTCCTCAGTGCGGGGGTGCGGTGGGCGGATTTTACCCCCTTTGGTGCGCTGTGTGCGACGGATAAACAGTGGGAAAATGCATAACTAAATACTGTAAAGGGCTCCTATAAAGGGTCTCAGATGAAGCCCCTGATGTTACAAGTTCTTTAAAATGACCCTTAAAAGTGCGCACCTGAATTAAAGCGCGAGGCAGCAGCCCATCGAAGCGCCACTGATTCTATGTTGTTAAAAACAAAAGAGCATGAAACACAGCTAGTAACTCTCCTATTGACTTTAACTGGCACACGTTGATACCGATGTGAGGACATTAAACGTAGCGATTCACGTTTTGAATGGTAAACGGTGATAAAAGCACCTGCTCCGAGGGAAAGGAGGGGGGAAGAGGAGCAAGCGCTGAGGCACAGAAATACGGTGCATGTAGTTAAAAAAATGCAGAATTAATAAAAACGAAACTTATAAACAGAAGTGGCGTTTTAAACTGCATCTGGTTAGCAGAACTGTTTTATGATCCAGCGTGCAGCCATGACTGGTTCTGAATGAACCGGTCATCTGGCAAAATCACTTCCCGAAGCAGTCACGTTGTACAGCCAGGCAGCGAGGCTTCGGACGTCATCGTTTTCGGCTCCTCCCCTAAATAAAGCAAGCTTCGATACGCACTTTACGAAAACGCCTCCTCCATTACTCGACACATGCCTCGAACCCTCGGCACATCACGTAACATCACTACCAAACAATTACAAGAAGAGAAAGCAGCAAGCGAGAGCGAGCTGGAAGCAGCGCTATTAATTTCTGTTTGAAACGTCAGCATTGTAGTCAACACTGGAGTAAACATTGACGCTAGGAGGGTTAGCTAGACAGCTAGGAGCATAAGGAGCTAAACTATGCAGTAAAACTGCCAAACTGAAGAAACTTGGGTTACTTCAGGTAGAAGGGAACTCTGCTTTGTTCTGATCCTTGTGCTCCTAGCTGCTGTAATTACAAAACCTCTTCTAGTATGAATTTTTATTTCAGTCAGTGTTCAGCCTGACACCATTGCTCATGTTTATGTATGCTAATGCTTGACTTTTGAGTCAAGACACAGCTCTACAGGTTGATGCATCTCACTGTTAGTTTCCATCCCAAACCAGCATAAAACCTGCCCAACTAAAAAGAAAAAAACAAGCCCAAATCTTAAGCTCTCTTTTGTTAAAAGCGCAGAAGTATGAAACACGTGGGAACATGCCACAATGTACACAAAATGTACAATCAGTCAACCAAATAACACACAAGTTCACTTAATAATCATGATATATCAACTGAAAAAAAACCTGAAAAAAAACTTTTATCAATAGCTTCCCAACATGAGTAATAAATCTACCTTAACATAAACTTAGTTTATCTTATAGAGCTCAATCAAACATTTCTCTTTCACACAGCCATGAAATATTTTTAAGTTGATCAGTAGAACTCAACCCCTCTTGGGGCGTTTACATTGACCAATACAATTTCATAGTGACACTTGATTAACCATTATTCTTTTCTTGTTTTATTATAACAATATTATTCATTATAACTATTATTCATTGATGATGTCAGATTCAACTCATTTAAAAAATAAATTGACCAGTAAAATGAGTTCAATGAGATGGCATTTTATTAAAAGGGTTTTAGTTTTCTTCCAATTTTGATATATATTTTGTTAGTAATTCTTTCTAAAAGCCCAACAAATGTGAAAAGCTTCCCAACATTTTACAACCTGCCCATAACCTATTTTAGTTCCAGCTCATTGTGTTCAAAAGAAGCCTAATTGGGTGGAAACCTGCCTAATTTGGTAACACTGAATACACTATTTCTTTTTGTTAGATTTTTTTAGATTTTGGGATTTTATTGAGAGTTTGTTTCTTAACACTGTAGGAGATGTCACAGAGCCACTGTTCAGCCTGAAGCATGTAAAATGCTTTTTCTTTTTTTTTTTTAAAGTGTGCCCCCCTGAAAAATGTAATGCTCCCCTGTAATTTGTTTCTGCAGCCGGGTCTGTCTGAGCATGAATTTGAGTTGCTCACAGCTCAGATCTCACGTTATTACAACGCGATTAAAACTATTTCCAAGCAACTTGCATATGATGAACGATGAGAGTGAGAAAGAGATCTTTACATCATATAAAGATGATCTACCATCAGGATCAACATTCAAGCAGAAAATGAAGTTGTGGTACAAAAACTGTTCATCATCAGAGGAAAAACCCAGCTCTCTCCCTGAAATTCTAAGGATAACAAATGTACAAGTGCTACCCAAACATTTCTATGATTCTTCACCTTCTGTCAGTTATACCTTTTACGAGTGCTTCTGTGGAACGTGCTAACTTGGGCCTTAAAGCAGTAAAAACTTTGCTGAGGTCGACAATGGGACAAGAAAGGTTTGCGGCTTTGCTACCTATGTATGTCCACAAGGACATTCATTTAGACATCAACAAAATCATACACATATTTGCCCAGAAGCATCCTAGAGGGTTGACATTTGTAAACCCATTGTCATTGTCATCATAAAGTTGAAGGTGTTGTAGAAGAGAACAATATTCTTTGTCAAGTCTTACTGTTCTATTATAGGCTTATGGCTTAAATTGACCATACATGTTCATTGGTTTAATTTACTTTAAAGTTTTTTTTTCTCTCAACATAGTTTATCTCGTTGAAATATATTCAAAACTCCTTTATCACTTGAACCATAACAAACTGTTCTGAGTCCTTGGGTCTTTTTAAGTCTTTTTTTTATATAGTTTATCTGGATGAAATAAATTGTTAAAATACATGTATATTAAAACATAATTTATCATTTGAACCATACCAAACCATTCTTAAGTCCTTGGGTCTTTTTATTCTTTTTTACTAATTAAATATAATTTCTGGAAATAAAGAAAATATTTGTTTGATTAATTGTTGATAAGGATAATTTCTTAAGGATATTTTTTTCTTCAAACTACTTTTTAACCTTGTACATGCTGTAAAAGCCAAGAAATTTTGTCTTAAAAATCCTTTTTTAATTAAAATAATGTATTCATGCTAATTCCACTTATGTTCATCCATTAAAATGATTATCAATTCAAAAACCCATAGATGAATAATTAGAGTAGTGTGGAAGAGTAGCCTGACATGGTCATACTCAATTCTATTCAGAATTTGAGTCTGATACTGCTCCATAGAGCTGTGATTATGGGGCGTGTTTCGAACGAACCAGGAAAAAAAATGCCTCTCCAGTCAATTGGATAGACCTACAACCAATAAGAGCAACGGAGTGTGTGACGTATGTTAAGCGACGCATAGTTGTTGTCAACAGAACTCAACAGTTAGCCTAGAATAAGAAGATGAGCGTGAATGATTTTTGCTGGTGTTGCAAAAAGAATGTAAGGATCCAAGGAGTCATTCAACACACGAACCTCATTTTTCAGAAAAACAATAAAGGCGAATGCACATACAAACAAGTTCTCCGTTTAGGATTACAACTGTACAAAACACCATATAAATCGCATCACATTTGTCGGTCCTGTCAGAACGTTATAACACGGTTGGAACGCAACATGCTTGTGTTAAAAAAATGGGCAGACGACGAAGGAGACCAGCCTGAAGAACCGTCTTCATCTGAGGCATCAAAGAAAAGGGATTCATATCACGACATTGCGAGTTATTTACCAAGTCAGACAGACAGATGATCTCTTACCATTTGTAAGTTAGATGAACTTCGTCCACGACGATACCCATAACGTTGGCTTGAAAAACATCGGAGCCTAGCATGTCCCTCCACTTGCTGTTCAGCAGCCAGGATTCCAGGCTTCCGAAAAGGAGCTGGCAACGGCCGCTATCCACCTTGTCGTTCACGCCGAGTTGCATCGCCGTGATGCCCATTTCAGTTGCTTCTTTCACTTGGTCCTCCATGAGTGCGACCAAAGGAGAAACAACAATGACCAATGGGTTTTCATTGTGTCCCATCTTCTTAGCGACCAACAGAGCCAGCTGATAAATTAAACTTTTGCCGAATCCCGTAGGAAGGACGCCACAAACATCTTTCTTTTCAACAAATGCTTGATTGCGTTTCTCTGTTCCTCTTTTAAAATTAATTTGCTGTCGATATCTTCTAGAACAGACCTAATAGCAGAATCTACACATCTCAACTTTCCAGCGGCAGCCGTTGTTGTTGTAAACGAATTCAACCCAAGCGCGCTTTGGTGACGTGTTTGATTACGTTACTGTTGATCATCTGTCCATCATCGTATAAAGCCCGCCCTGACAATTTGATTGGCCCGCCAGATATTGGGCGAGCATACTCGCGCTACTATTGAGCAATGCCAGACTGAACTTCCCGACCTCAAACGTTGTGGGCGGGACTAAGTTTGGAATGGCACCCAGGCTAGTGGAAGAGTAAAGATGGCATTCTTTGGTCGTTTAGCCTCACATTGTCTTGACATGACCCTTTGGTGTGCACCCCCCTTTGAAAAATCCTGGATCCGCCCCTGCTCTGCCTTTACTCCCGTCAGCTCCTATGCCAGTCTAGAGTAGAAAAGACCCAGCCATTATAGCAGCGATGCAGGATGTGCTCCAGCACGTAATGAGACGGAGGGATATTTCAGCTGGTTATACTCATGGTGTCTGTAGTGCTGCAGTGCAAGCGGGTCTCTTTATAACTTGTTTTTATCATCACTTATTTTAGAGTCCAAATAAGCGACTTCACTTTCACATGTAAGTGTCCGATGTGGGCCACATCTGGCCCAGACCAATATTGCCATGTGGGTACACTCCACTCTAATTACCTCCACCTGCCATCAGATGGAGGTGATAAGGGGAACTGATTCCACCTGTCAACTCACCTATATAAACTCTCCTCAGTCAGCTCTTCCCCGCCGGATCATCTTCACCTAAACCTCATCTGCCAGTCAGAGATTTTCCTATGTCTGCCAGTCAGAGATTTTCCTATGTCTGCCAGTCAGCTTTTCCTATGTCTGCCTGACAGAGTTTCCTACGTCTACACCTGTCTGCCGCCTGCAAGTACTCTCTGCTATGTTGCTGGTTCTGCTGCTACTCCAGCGCTCCAAGTACTCTCTGCTGTGCTGCTGGTTCTGCTGCTACTCCAGCGCTCCAAGTATTCTCTCTGCTGTGCTGCTGGTTCTGCTGCTACTCCAGCACTCCAAGTACTCTCTTCTGTTGTGCTGCTGGTTCTGCTGCTACTCCAGCGCTCCAAGTACTCTCTCTGCTGTGCTGCTGGTTCTGCTGCTACTCCAGTGCTCCAAGAACTCTCTCTACCGTGCTGCTGGCTCTTCCTGAATCCCAGCACCCACTTCGTTTCCCTTGGAAGTTTCCTGGCTGCCAGCGTACGCCTGGCTCCACAACACAGCACCCGTAGCTCTCTCTCCTGCGGCCCTTCAGTCTCCTTCCCGTCTGCCTGCTCCTGTCTTGACCATCCACCTGTTCCATCCCGGTAATTGACTCTGGTGCTCATCCTCCACTATCCATCCAAACTTCAATAAACTCTCAGAACTAAGCTCCGTGTGTGGTGTGTGTTCGGGTTTGTCGTGACAAATCATGACAGTGGAATTATAATAATGGTAGAAATAATGACTGTTTTAAAAAAAATAAGCTGTAACAATAATAGCTCACTTTTTGAGTCATACAGAACAAATCACTAAAAATGTATATAATATTCTGAGACAAAATGTGTTTTTTTTCTTTTCACTACAATGATAAAAATAAAAAGTAGCCGTATCACGAAGACACTTATTTAACAAAAATGTGTATAGCCCAGTCTCTTGTTTTCTTCTTCACCCTCCTCTTCACATCCATATTTTGCAGTAGAGCTGATCTTACTTTGCACAGTATTTCCGATTCTTGTAGTCTGTTGGTGTTTTTTATGCATATATACATTTTGCTCATTTGTTGTGGTTACCCTGTTGAGTTGCATTATTGTTTGGATTTTTTAATTATGGATTATTTTATTATGTTATTTACCTTATATTTATATCCCGCTTTGTAATCCCGGTTGGAATGGTTTCCAGAAATGGTAAACAATTAAAAATAAATCATGATAAATACAATAAATGAAATGACATATCATGTTTGTATAATTGTATATCCAAGATCGTCTCTGATATCTTTTAAGGATCAAGTAATCCCCCGAGATAAATATCTGGACAGGGTCTCAATGGTTGTGTGTGTGTGTGTGTGTGTGTGTGTGTGTGTGTGTGTGTGTGTGTGTGTGTGTGTGTGAGAGAGAGAGAGGAAGAAAGAGAGACAGAGAGAGAGACAGACAGACAGACAGACAGACAGACAGGGAGTAAGGCAAAGGGAAGAAAGGCTCCATACTTGCTCCAATATGTCTCACAGAGTTATAATTTACCTCTTTTATGATTGTTCGCCTAAACCATGGCAGGAGTCATGGTGCAAAAGATTTTTAAGCGCAGTGAACTTATTAGAGCGTCAGGTGTTGGCCGAGTGCAAGCTGCTTTCAGTGGTCACCTCTGCAAAAGCACCCGGCTGCTCCGCCTGGCTGCTCTGCCCGGCTGCTCCTCCCGGCTGCTCTGAGTCTGAAAGGCAGAGAACCGCTGCCACATCAGGTGGATGGATGGAGACTTCAGAGAAAAAACTTAACAGCTCTCAGTGAAAAATGAGAGACGGCGTCGATAAATCCATGGATCTGATACATTGTGTCTGCATCTAGAATGCTGAGGTGTCCTTTTTCCTTTTCTTTTTTTTCCTCAGGCGTGGTTCATGGTTTGTAAATAATAAAATTATATTTCGGTTTGACCCAATCCATTCATAGTGGCTCTAATATTAATGTTGTCGTTCTTCAGTTATTCTGGACATCCTCAAAGAAAAATCATATAATTTCTCCACGGCTGTTGGCCAATCACTGAAAAGCAGGGAATTCACTCAAAACTTCTCTCAAGTCAGCTCAGTTTGACCCTGCTTTTCAGTAGGGCCGGAGAAATGCGGGATGACCCTGATAAAAGCTGTTCCTGAAACACTCGCAAGAGGGTGGGGCAGTGCCTAGCCAAGCCGGTGGAACTGGGCCTGATGTGTACCCAGAATGATGTAGGTTCTGGGTGAAATGAGCAGTACAACTTGATAAATTATTACAATCTATTCGTGTCTATGGTAGTACAACTTTTGATTGATTATTATTACCGACATACTGAATAAGATTGTTTTCCTTTTAGTTGAGAGACTGGATATCATTAGATTGCCGCTTAATGAATGTGGAGAGTGAAGACATCACAAGAGTTGAAAACAGCTGAATTCTTAATAACTGAACATTTACATGTGGATTAAAACTGGATGATTAAAAAGTGTTCTAAAACACACAGGATCATCAGAAGCATGACCAGACAGTAGAAATCCAGTCAAACCATTCAATGTGACTTTAAATATCTGTACACATTTATTAAACAGTACAGATTGAGACAGTTTTTTCTCCCAATCACAGACTTGTCTGTCACATTCAGTATGTCTGCTATTTGAACACACATGTTCAATGGGTGATGTGGCACAGAGGTTAGGGAGTTCGTCTTGCAATTGAAGGGTTGCCAGTTCAATCCCCTGCACTGACTGTCTCTATCGTTGTGTCCTTGGGCAAGATGCTTCACCCGCATTGCCTGCTGACGGTGGTCAGAGGGCCTGGTAGCGCCGGTGTCTGGCAGCCTCTTCTCTGTCAGCCTGCCCCAGGGTAGCTGTAGCTACTAGCATAGCTCACCACCGTCAGGGTGTGAATGTGTGTGTGAATGGGTGAATGACTGACTGTAGTGTATAGCGCTTTGGAGGTCATCAAGACTAGTTAAAGCGCTATACAAGTACAAGCCATTTACACATAAAAATGAGTCTCTGCTAATATTTATGGCCATCATACACAACCTTTTTAGAACATTTTAACAAGCTAAACAGTAAGAAACACACCATGTGACATCTTGTCATATTGGTAGAAACAATGAGTAACAGTAAACTAGTACAAAATACGTGATCATATTTAATCTATGATGGATCTCCTGAAAGCTCACACAAATGTCTTTAGGTGTCTCTGCTAAACAAAGATAGTGTGGTGCCAGATTAGAATCTTCATTTAAAAAGAGTGGAACATTTGATTCAGTTTGTTTCATAAATGCAGCTTAATCCTATAAACTATGTACATGATGAAATATACTGTAAGCAGTTACTATAAACCACCCTTTTGTTTTTTTCTTTACTCACCTGGTCATCTTATGTCTAATTCCTTTGCCTTAATTTGAGAGCATATATAATAGTGTATGAGTGTGTACTTTAAAAAGCAAAGTAATTGGCCGCATGGAAGATAAGAGAAGTGCCTGACATCAGAGTTTTTTTACCGTTCAAGAAAGAAGGTCTGATTTCTGTTCATCAGAAAGCCTTGGTGCAGGATTTTTTACAGCAGGTTCATGTCACAGGAATCACGTTGCAAAATCTGAAGAGTAACAATGAGCCTAATTGATTTTCTAAACCAGGAGTAAAAAAAAGCATAAACTATAGGATTTAGACATGAGTTAAAGTAGAACAAACATATAACAAAGGCAGCAGATGAGGCATTGAGTAAAGTGTCTTGACCTGAAAGTGTGACACAGAAATATGGTAGGAGACATATCAGAAACACCACAACTACAACCCCAAGGGACCTGGCTACTTTCAGCTCAGATTTCTTAACAGTTTCAGACCGCTGGTGGGTTACTCCTGCTCTGTGAGAGTGTATGGCTCGAATCTGAGAAATAGCCACCACAAAAATTTGCAGATACAAAACTACTATTATAGTAATAGGGACGATAAAGGACAAGATAAGATCTACCATACCACCAATGTAATTGATGACAATTACACATTCTCCAAAGCAGGAGTTATACATGCCAGGTTGTTTGAAGTTCTCCATCAGATTTAAGCTCTGAAAGAGTGTAGACCATGTCCAACACAGGGATACACTGATCTTGACTTTTTTCTGTGTTATTTTAGTGGTGTAATGAAGAGGGAAACAAATAGCTACATAACGGTCAACAGAAATCATCACCATGGTTCCTATTGAGGCCGTGGTAATAATATAGGCCAGATACTGATAAATAACACAAGTAATGTCACCGAGGAACCAGCACCCATTTATGAGAACAATTTGAAAGAACATGAGGAGACCAACAAGGAAATCGGAGACAGCCAGAGAGAGGAGGAGGAGATTGGTGGGAGTGTGAAGCTGCCTGTCGAGGAACAACAAAAACAAATGTATCATCTCTGGAGTATAATATCCATTAATACTCATATAAAAACAGAGGCACCATACGACAAAAAACCAAAACCAATTTAAAAGTGTTTCAGCCATTACTCTAAGATATGCAAACATGTTTGAAACCTGAAATGTGCAATGGAGATGATGACCACCAGATTAAGCGATGAGGTGAGTAGAGAGATGGAGGACAGCAGAATGTAGATTGACATTGTTTCATACTGTAGCAGTTTGGGCCTCCTGCAGGAGGTGTTGAAGTATTGTGGGAAACAGAGTTCTGTTTCCTCCATTCTTGTGGAGCAGGAGCAACTCCTGAGATCTTAATCTGGCTCTGCCAGCTGTTTTAACTGACTGTGCTCCTCCTTGCTCGCCACCTCTCGTTTCTATTCCCATGGGAACTACTGTAACTGTGACTGTGTTTACTGTGAGTTTAGCTATTAAATGGTTATTGTTGGCATACAAACCAGTGAAAAACTTACTCCATCATTCTGTTATTCAAGTTATGTTATAGAGAACACAAAAACCGCAGTGTTTCCTTACAATGCTTGTTTAGTCTGACAAGTTTACATTAAGTTACGCAGTTCCTAATAAAAACAAATTATCATATAGAGTTTGTTAAAGAACTGTGAATGTAATCATTTTCTTTTATTTGGAATGTTCTGCTGTTTTAACTTCACACAGGAAGAAACAGATGTTTCTCCTAGACAAGGAATCTCTTGTATATGTTAATCCTACACCTCTTTGTATGCCAACCCCATGTTGTAAACCCCCCTTGTCCTTTCTTTTGTTTTTTAACCCCCATGTTGTGAACTCCTGACTCCTCCTGTTCCTTCTTTGATGTCTGACAATAAAGGCAAAGACACAGAGGTAGCCCATCGCAGATGGAGCCGAGACTGTGATGAAATCGGAAATGAGTTTGTGTTAGCCCTTTTAAAAGGACAAATGTAAGAGAAGGAATGATCACACAATGAACTCAGTGCGCTTTCACTTACTCTTGTATTGAGTGTATAAAAGGGCGCACTGGTCCCCCTAGTGGACTTTCCTGATTCGGGCACCAAAGCACCCCTCCTCCAGTCACAGGAACCAACTATATTCCTACATACCCCAAATCAAGCCAAATCAATGCAGATAACCACAACAATTAGTGTTAATATTAACACAATCAAGTTAGTATTATACCTTGCAACACACTCCCCCACTAAATAGATGCAGTGACATGCAGTCAGGGAAGGCAAGTGAGGCCAGGCCTCACTTGTCATTATGGTAAGAAAGAAAATATATAATGATGATAACATAATATAAATTGTGATTCACTCAGTCATTTGTAATAAAAGTAATTTTTTTATCTAATTTCCTCATTTTTGATCATATTTTCTTTAAAATCGCAGACTATTCGCATTTTTCATGTAAATCCTTGGTGGCGCTTGATAGCGAAGCCGGTGAGGCCGCAGCGAGCTTGGCCTCCCCTGAGATTGCGCAATCCCATGTTAACTGCGTTGGCTTCCATTCTGTGAATGCGTCTTCCTGTCTCTAGATCAAAAATTAAATTGTTCAAACAGTTATGAACTGATTTTCCACAATTTAGTGTATGTGGATAGCTTATTGTGTTTTGGTCATCAAACTGTGTGCAGGTAACATGTTTCCGTGCTGCTGGGCGATTATAACCGGCCAAGAACTGGTTGTGGGTGAGGCCGGCAGTTCCTTGGCCTCTAGGCATGGGGGCGCTCAAGGAGCACCGCTCGTGATCCTAAAACTGTAGAGTGACAGCAAGTTATGGATGTTTTATTAGCGAGTTTTGCTAAACAAGTAAAGCACTAAAAAGACTCTAAACATACAGCCGGAACAGGACTGATCAAGTAAGTCTTTCCTCCCTGGCAGTGAGCTCCATTGAGTCTGAGAGAGTTTTAAATCTGAAGAAGATAAAAAGAACTTTTACCGGAAAGTGACCGATATTTTTGTTCAGAAAGAGCGCTGCATGGACTTAAATAATAAGAAGAGGTAAGACAGCGATAATTATTGAACTGTGCGTAATGTGTGTTATATTTTTAGAATGTGTTACAAATGCAGAAATCTACCAACTCATAAGCTGTTACCAATCAACTAACAAATAATTTAGTTTTATTTTTTTTCATCAAAGAATCAATATTTTTTTCCATGTATCTTGGTGAATTGATTTGGCTCAATCAGTCTCCTTCAGCACTTTGCAACGAGTCTACTCTGTAGAGTGTACAGTATATATTTGTAAATCTGACTCTGATGACGTCAGTGCCTCACCAGCTATGGACCCTACCGCACGTCACTGAATAGATGTTGTCCACAACATCTCAACTCGTGTCATGTTGGGAAAGTAATAAAAAAGCATGTAAAGCAACACATCAGTTTTAGAAATATTCCGTCAGCCATTAAATCTACTTACAGACTGGAACTCTTTTCATACATTTTCATGTTTTTAAGGTCAACACCTAGTGTTCATGTTTCAAACCTGAAAGTCACTTCTTGTCCATCATCTTAGCGCTCATCCTGTGACTCCATAACAAGGGTTAATTGAATTGTGGCTTTTGTAGCTTAGGTGTCAATATGTCAGTTCACATAGGAAATAGTCCCTCGTTGCGAATGTTATAATAAACAGTCCATCACATTATGAACCCAATGTGTGTTCATTCTTTCGGCCCAGTGATGTAGCCTGTCTTGTGCTCTCATCTCTGATAGTTATACGAGATGTAGAGATCCAAGTCTCTCATATGTAAAAACTTTGGGCTTCCCGTGAAGCCGTTGAAGTTGTCGAGCTTCCTGAGGAACCTGAACTCTCTCTCTGATGCTCTCAGGTGAAGCAGGTCGTTCAGTGGCATCCCCCATTGTTTGTTCCTCATTAAAAGTGCCAGCCTCTTCATCCTCCATCGCAGTTGTTTCTCTATGTTTGTAATCCATTTCAGGAACTGTGCTCTCCTCAAACTGGATATTTCCTAGCTCTTGGGTTGTGCTTACAGGCATAGGATTCTCTTCCTCAGGCTGGGCTGACTGGTTAAATAGCACAGGATAGTATTCGTCAGCATCATCCTCCTCTTCCTCATCCAACTGCTCCCCTCCTTTGTTATTTAACACTTTTCTTGTCTTCTTTCCTGCCTGGACTGGGATATCAAGGGGTAAAGAGTCACATGGGAGGAGCAGATTGCGATGAACGACCCTTGACCCTCTTTGACCTTTTTCAGGTTTCAGTTCATAAACTGAAACATTTTCATTTATCTGGCGTACAACAACATGGACAGTGTCCTCCCAGTGATTCCTCAGTTTCCCTGGGCCCCCACGAGGTGTCAAGTTGCATACTAAAACACGATCACCAGGTTGTAATACTGAACATTTTACTTTGCTGTTGTACAACTTCTTACTCCTCAGGCCAGCTTTCTGGGCCTTTTCTCTGTCGATTCCATACGCCTCGTCCATGCCTTGCTTCCACTTTTTCACATAGCTATGATGATTATGATCTGCTTGTTGTGGAGTCAAGTTAAACAGCATATCGACTGGCAATCGAGGAGAACGCCCATACAAGGGGGAGAAACCTGTCACCTCACTCCGAGTACAGTTGTATGCATAGATCATTTTGTTTAATGAATCCTTCCAGTTATGTTTTTGTTTGTCTGTGAGTGTCCTGAGCATCTGGAGTAATGTCTGGTTGAATCTTTCAACTTGAGCGTTCCCTTGTGGGTGGTAGGGAGTGGTCCTGGACCCTGCAACTCCACAGTATTTTTTAAGTTGTGTGAACAGTTGATTCTCAAACTCACCACCCTGGTCGTGGTGAATACGGGCAAGAAAACCAAATCTCATGCCGTAATCATTAAAGATCTTGTCTGCTGCTGTTTTAGCTGACTTGGAAGTGGTAGCGTAGGCCTGGGCAAAGCGGGTAAAATTATCAATGATCACCAGGATGTACTCATACCCCCGAGACATTTCTCAAGATGCAGGAAATCAACAGAAACCAGTTTAAAGGGTTGAGTTGTTACGATGTTGGTGAGTGGAGCCCTTGTTTCCTGACTGGGTTTCTTATGTTTGAGGCATTCACATGTTCTCATCACATAGCTCTCTATCTCACGCTGCATATATGGCCAATAAAACCTGTCCCGTATCAGAGATGATGTCCTATCAACACCTTGGTGGCCCATTTCGTCATGAAGTTCCCTAACACTGTATTTTTATGTTTTTCTGGGAGTACAAGTTGTTTTTTGCTTTTTGTCTTTCTGTGCAACACCCCACTTTCATCAATTTCCAACTTGTCCCACTCTCTGAGCAAGCATCCCACTTGTGGACTAAGTTGTTTGAGTTGTGCACCTACTGGTTTGCTTTCGTTTAGTTTGAACTGGATTACTGGTCCCAGAACTGGATCATTTCTTTGGTCATCCTGGATTTGTTCTGGTGTTAGTGGGATGATGGCTGTTTCAGGGGTCTAACCTGCATATGGTACTGAGACACACATGGACCACAACACACAGGACTCATCTTGACTTTTCACAGCTTTTGTAGTTGCCCCAATGACATCAGACGGCATTTCTTCTGAACACTCCTTCATAAAAGACTCCACATCTAGAGGCATTCGGGATAAACTATCTGCGTCCACATTTTCCCTTCCTGGCCTATATTTCACAGAGAAGTGATAATCTGTCAGCTCTGCAACCCATCGACATCCTGTTGCATTTAGTTTGGCAGTGGACAACACATATGTGAGTGGATTATTGTCACTATAGACAGTGAAAAACGGGGCATAATCTGTGAATTTCTCTGTTACAGCCCATTTAAGGGTGATAAACTCCAACTTCCCTGAATGCAAATGATAATTTTTCTCTGTAGCTGTTAAAAAATAAAGCAGCCCGTAGGCAGAGACAGCCCCGACCAGCAGGAAGGGCGTGGTGGCCGATGGACCGGCGCGTCAAAGCCCCACTTCATCACCTATTTGGTCCCCTACAATTTTAGGCTCTAAACAAAAAAGAACCCGCAAGAACATTACTTCAGTAATCACACGAAGCCTCTCATTCTGTTTTTGGTATAGCACGGCACCTAGACCCAGATTGGATGCATCCGTGTGAAGAACAAATGGCTGTGAGAAATCTGGGAACCCAAGAATAGGGGGGTTGACAAGGTAATCAATGAGTTGTTCCAAAACCAACTGGTGTTCTTCAGTCCACTGAATGGTTGTGCTGGATGGAACAGCTCTGCTGACACTTTATTGGACACTTTTTCTTTTTGTTCATTAATGGCTCGTGCTTTGTAGGTGCTTTTACGCAGGGCATATAAAGGACAAGCAATACATGAAAAGTCCTTTATATATTGTCTGTAATAGCTCAAGAGTCCAAGAATTGCTCTCAACTCACCAACATTCGCAGGATGTTTATGCTTTAGGGTTCTTACAGCATCAATATCAGCTGGATCCATTCTGTTGCCTTCAGCAGACACGATCCTGCCCAGGTACCGCACCTCAGCTTTAAACAGGTGGCATTTTTTAGGTTTTAGCTTGATCGTGTTAATATTAACACGATCAAATTAGTATTATACCCTGCAACATTCGGACAAGCCTTACAGTCGTCAGTGGGAAAATATTGGGAAAAAGTAAGGGCGAATTAGACAGGCAGAACCCCACAAGGCGGAATGTTTGAACATCAAGCGCAAATGGGGATCCAACAAAGGCAGAAATGGACAGCTCTAGCAAAAGCAGCATGTACAGTTTTCCGCAGGAGAGCGGATTATTTGGGGTCCATAAAACAAAACAATAGGGGAAGACGTGGATGAGTTAAAAAATAATATAGGTTTCACAGCGGCATCCCTCCCGCTGACGGAGATGAAACACCATATCAACAACAGCTAAAAAAAATGTTGATAGGAGGTTTCCAGCTATATATCTCCACGTGGGTTAAAAAAAATTAGTTACACTGGCAACGTCTAATGTAACCACAGTTATGGAATATGCATGTCAAAAAAGAGGAACACACAAAAAAGGGATAAGCCCAAATCAAAAAAATTCAAAATAAAAAAATAGATGGAGGATGCAGGAGTAATTAAACCATGCCCAGTGGGTGCAGAAACAAGTACAGTTACAGGCCATGTTGTCTCAGAAGAAGGTAAAAAGATACATGAAGAGTAAAAAACTCTAGCAGACTACATAAGAGAAATGTTGCAGTCTAAAGAAGTGTCCAATGCAAATGTACTGCCAGGAGAACCTTTTTCTCCACAGGATCCACAAGCAGTGACACCAGGAGACTGGGTGTTAACTTGGCGAGCCAAAGTTGGTAAGGACCATTCCAAGTGCTCCTGACCATGCCAAAAGGTGTGAAGATCGCTGAAAGTGGTCACTTCTAACTATAAGAAGTGACCAACCTTGTACTTAATTAGTATCTTAACTTTATCAAAGTGTGTTTGTAGAAAAAGAGTGAATTTGTCACAATCCCCAAGTCTTAATTTCATGTTCCTGTGGATTGTGCAGATCTGGTTGTGTTTTCACCTCTTTAATATTATGTAGTAATATATTTTTATTTAATTTATATTTATTTTTATTTATTTAAATCATATTTTTTTATTGTCTGCAAAGTGACCTTGAGTGTCAAGAAAGGAGTCGTTAAATAGAATGTATTATTATTTTTATTATTAGTAGTCGGTAGGTCCTGTCCTTTGCTTCTTGTTTCCTGTCATTTATATTCTGCTATTTATTATTTAGTAGTTTACTTTTGCTCCAGATAGATTCTCATTTTTCTACATGCCTGTTAGCAGTTCTGCTAGTGAGTTTATTTTGTCATTTCATTCACCATTCTCTCCTGCCTCTGTCATATCATTGCTCTCGCTCTCCCTCATCCTAATTACCTTCATATCCTTTGCCTGCGCTAATTGCTTCACATGCCATTTCCTCTGTCTCCTTTCCTATTTTTTTCAGCCAGTTCACTCAAACCCATTGTCGGGTGCTCTGTTACCTTTCTTATGTGAGTCCCTGCTAGGAGCTCAAGTTAGGAACTGTAAAAAGACCAAAAGTCTGTACTTCTGAACTTAGTGGAGATGTAACTCACTTAAAGAAATGCAATAAGGAATTATAGCCATTGATACTCATTGAAATAATTCTTTGCACCAATCACATACTTTGTTTGTTACATTATTAGCTGTAAATTACAGGTATAAACTTGTAAAATTTTCCATCTAAAAGGAAGGGGTGATTATATTCTTAAGTCAGTAAGTCATCAAATAATTGTCAACACTACAGATCACACTACAAACAATATCAACATAATAATGACTGTGAAGGTACAGGCAGAAGCACAATGCTCAAATTTCTACCTGTCCTCCACAAGCAGGGTGATGCCATTGAGACCCTTTGTGACAGAAACCTATCAAAGCATGGGGAAGACTTTTACAAAAACAAAATATGAGCCAATAGAACAACAGTTGATTGAATGGTGTTGTGATATTATCGCCATGATCATCAAAATGGTTTGATTGAATTAGAGTGAAATCTGACCATTCAGCCACAAGGGAGAGAGGCACAGCCCCACTCTCTCTCAGCAGGATGCCAGCTGGGGACCACTCCCCACAGATAAAAGTGAGAGTACATATTCTTCAGACCCTTCTTCAGCTCTTCTCTTCTGCGACCCGCTCTCCTCTCCAAACTGCTCTGACTATGGGCCCTGCACTGGCCCATGACTGATGCACAAGCCATGCTTGACCCAGGGTCTGCTGAACTCATCTGCTGCTCCAATGGAATGACCAAGGGGAAGCAGAGGACCTGACTGAATCTGGATAAACAACACACTGGAACAGAGCTAAGTTTCTCTCTGGTTGCTGAGCAAACCAGCCGCAAAATACAGATTGCTGAAACAGCTTTGTTCAATTTTGTTAGCTGTTGCAGGAGAGTAGACGCGAGACGGTGGATGCCTCCCCTCACCAGACAAGCTGAGCGATCAGACTATTGAATGGACATAGGTCCCAACCACACATACGTGTTTCTGCTAGGCCGCAGAATCCCTCCACACGCTGTTGGTTAGCTCATAGCTGAAGAGCTAAGCGCTAGCCCGGCAACAACAAACCAACAATTCTCCCTGCTTTTACATCCTTTCTGGAATGGCTAAAGTGGACAGAACTGACACGAGGCAGGAGCAAGGTTTGGACAGGGAGCTGAGGGAGAAGTTAAAAGGTTTATTGGGAGATGTTTGTAACTCGTTTGGACACATGGTGCTTTAGAAAAAGGGCTAACAGAGGTTGCTCACGCTAGCCTTAATGCTATTAGCCTCACTAACATCTGGTACCGGACATTTCAAAAGGAGTTTGTTTTAAAGCACAAAGCTTAATCGTTCAGCTCTGCCATCCTTCGATGGTGCTATGAGCCCTATCCCCGCATTAATATTGAATATTAATGTTGGTGTAAAGGCAATTTTGCTAACTTTATACTGTAACCTTTTAGCCACCAATTTGCTACAGCGACCCCAGACGCCCGGAGGGAGATTTGCATTAACAAACTCGGTCATAAGGGTTTAAATGATTTTACTGGGCAAATCAGTCTTCAGAATGTTATTTACTCAAATAATGTTCTGTTTAATTTGGGCTTTGCATTGTGAATGGTTTGAAACACATGCCAAATATTTCTAACTCCATTCCATGTTTTTAATCAGACCTGCAGTGAACAAGGATTCACCGAATTATTCTGAATATGACCAACCACTTTTGTTGTGCTGCTGACCACCTCCACAGCTGAGCTGTTGATGAGCAGTGGAGCGTGGTGAGACCGGTTCTTCTTGAAGTCAACGATGATCTCCTTCGACTTCTCCACATTCAGGATCAGGCTGTTGTCTCTGCACCAGCCCACCAGCTGCTCCACCTCCTCTCTGTAGTCCTGGTCGTTGTCATCTCTGATCAGGGCCACCACCGTTGTGTCGTCTGCAAACTTCACGATGTGATTGGTGGTGAACCTGGGGATGCAGTCATGAGTCATCAGGGTAAACAGCAGGGGGCTCAGGACTTAGCCCTAAGGGGAGCCCGTGCTGAGGGTGATGACATCAGAGGTGTTCTGTCCGACCCGGACTGACTGAGGTCTGTTGGTAAGGAAATCTAGCAGCCAGTTGCGAAGGGGTGTGCTGAATCCCAGATGTTCCAGTTTTCCCACCATTTGCTGTGGGATGATGGTGTTAAACACTGAACTGAAGTCCAGGAACAGCATCCGCACGTGCGTGTTCTTCTCCTCCAGGTGTGTCAGACTCAGATGAAGTGCAGAGGACATGTGGAGCGGTTCTGTCGGTAGGCAAACTAGAACGGGTCGAGTGTTGGGGGGAGACTGGAGACCATGTGTTCCTTTTCCAGCCTTTCAAAGCACTTCATCATGATGGGAGTCAGTGCAACAGGTCGGTAGTCGTTGAAACAGGTGACTTGAGGTTTCTTTGGCACCGGAACGATGGAGGCAGACTTGAAGCATGCTGGCACTGTGGCTTGCTCCAGCAAGGTGTTAAAAATGTCTGTGAGAACACCAGCCAGCTGAGCTGCACACTCCTTGAGCACCTGCCCAGGTATATTGTCGGGGCCTGGGGCCTTCTGCGGGTTTACTCTCCTTAGAGTCTTCCACACATCGGCTGTGTCAAGGCAGAGCACCTCCTCTTCCTGATGGGAGGCAGATTTCACTGCTGGAGTGCTGTTTAGTGCCTCAAACCTCCCAAAGAAGTTATTTAGTCCATTGAGGAAGTCAGCATCAACTTCACCCACTGGTGGTGAGGGCGTGTTGTATTCAGTGATTGCCAGTAAGCCTTTCCACATGCTCCTGGTGTTGCTGGCATCATGGAAAAGCTCGTGGATTTTCTGACTGTGGTTCCGCTTCGGTAGCCTGATGGCACTGTTCAAGTTGGCTCTCGGTGTCCTCAGTGCCTCCTTGTCACCAGACTTGAAGGCTAAGTTCCGAGCTTTTAGCGCTTGACGGACCTCCACAGTAATCCAGGGTCGTTGGTTGGCTCGGGTGATGATGGTCTTGGTGGTGCTGACGTCCTCAATGCATTTGTTGATGGAGGCTGACACAGTCATGGCGTACTCATTAATGTCGATCTTGTCCTCATAAGTTGCAGCAGCTTTGAACATGTTCCAGTCAGAGCACTCAAAACAGTCCTGGAGCGCCTCCATGGCTCCCTCAGTCCACACCCTCACCTGCCTCACTGTAGGTTTAGCTCTGATCAGCAGGGGCCTGTATGCAGGAAATAGCATCACAGAGATGTGGTCTGAAGAGCCCAGGCGGGGGCGGGGGGCTGCCCTGAATGCGCCTTTTATGTTTGTGTAAACCAGGTCTAGAGTGTTCTCTCCCCAAGTTGCAAAATCCACATGTTGGTAGAAATGAGGGAGAACAGGTTTCATATTTGCCTGGGTAAAATCCCCAGCAATGTTGAAAACCCCCTCTGTGTGTGCAGATTGCAGCTCAGAGCCTCTTTTGTGTTTGTGTTGGGAGGCACGTAAAACAGCTAGAAGCGTTCATGTTTTCATTAAAGCTCTTCCTCCAGAGATTAGTGACTGTTATTTAGCTCTTTCCAAAGCTTTAAGAGAAGAATATTCTGTGTACAGGGATCAGGCTTCGATAACTCTTGACGCTTTCAGCGTCATTCAACAGGAAAATGAAACACCCAGAGATTATTACTATCGTTTAAGGAACGTTTATTCTCAGGGATGTAATTCAACAGGTCCTGAAGAGGTCCTGAAGACTTTTTAAGTCTTTGTTCCTTCATAATTTACATGAGAGTGTACGTTATGAAGTGACCATGCATTGCAGGGAAAGTAACTTTTTCATGCATGAAATCCGCAGATATGCCCAGCTTGTTTGGAACACTCGTTTGCAATGTGACAGGAAACAAAGCAAGCGTAGAGTCTTAAAACTTCAGACAGGAAACAGGCCTAAGAAAAGACACAAAGTCAGTTCTTCAGTGATCCAGCAGAACGAAAGGTTTGGAGACAGGCTACCACAAAATCCTAGGCAGCCAGATAAAGGTCAACTCTTTTACAATGCAAATCCCCAAGGTCATATTGGTAAAAGGTGGAACCATTCCAAAGAAATTATCACAAAGAAAAACTTTGAAAGTATCTGCCAAGATTTTCTGACCGAGTTTGTCGCATGTTTAACAAGATTAAATGGCGAGCTGATCGAGTCCAAAGCAACCGCACAACTTATCATGCCTCAGCGTGATAAGGTCAAAAATTATTTCTAGCACGGTTACCCATTTTATCTTATTTGTTTAACCAAAGCCAACATTCATAAACATGGTGTGTGACTAGATTGCTACCATACCTATGTAAATCTATGCCTTTAAAGATTACCCACAAACAAAATGGCTAAGTTTCTATCACTTAGTCAACAGCGATAGGAAGTAGTTTCTATGCCAACCCAATGAGAGTAAATCCATCAGATAATGACATCAAGCAAGTTCTGGATAAAATTACACTTCCTAAATTATCAGCCAAAGAACGACACTGGACTCTTCACTGACAACAGTTGAAGTTCAGGAAGCTCTAACAAGCATGCCCAATAAAAAGGCTCCAGGTCCAGATTGATTCCCTACTGAGTTTTATAAAGAGTTCTGGAATATTCTGGCACCAACGTTCCACAGACTGTTGCAGGAAATTCAGGAAATTGGCAGATTTCCAGATAATATGAATTCTGCCACCATCAGTCTTCTCCTTAAGCCAGGCAAAGATCCTATGTTTCCCACCAGCTATCGTCCCATATCCTTAATTAACATGAATATTAAAATAATCTGTAAAGCTTTTGCAAAACAATTAGATAAAGTCACTCCTTTCATAATCCACCCTGATCAAACTGGTTTCATCAGAGGAAGACAGTCATCCACAAACACACGCAGATTACTTAATTTAATGGATTATTCCTACAGTACAAATATTAAAACTAATATAATGTTTTTAGATACAGAAAAAGCATTTGATAGAGTAAATTGGAATTTTTTATTCGCTACACTACATAAATTTGGTTTTGGCAATTTTTTTTATAAATTGGTTAAAAATTTTATACAGCTTTCCTACAGCCTGTGTCAGGACAAATAATCAAACATCTTCCAGCTATTGTCTCCAGAGGGGCACTAGGCAAGGATGCCCGCTTTCCCCCTCACTTTTTGCCATTTTTATCGAACCTCTAGCAGCAACAGTTAGACAAACAAATGTTGTCAAAGGTATAAAATGCATGAAAATAGAGCATAAGATTAGTCTTTATGCTGATGATGTATTACTCTATCTCCAGCACTCAAACTCTTCCCTCTCTCAAGTAATTAGATTACTAGAATCTTTCTCAAAGGTTTCAGATTACTCTATAAACTTGTCTAAATCTACGGTACTGCCAATTAATTGCTCTTTTCAGAACCCCCTAGATTTACATTTGCAATCAGGAAATATTAAATATTTGGGTATTACTGTGTCGTCTAAACTAGTAGATTTAGTAAAATTTAACCACATCTCCCTTTTATTTAAAAAAGATAGAAGAGGACCTTGAAAGATTGAAATCGTTTCCAATTTCACTTATGGGTAGGGTAGCTTCCCATAAGATTAAAGTGATGGTCTCCGTGTCGTCTCCCGGTGCGGGATTCGCTTGGGGGTGGGGTTTGGGATGGCTTGTGCGGGCTGGCTGGCCTGGGTCCCCCCTCTTATTTATTTATTTATTCACTTATTTTTTTTATTTTATTTTTTTTTGGGGGGGGGGGGTAAAGCCAGTAGGCTTGGTGGGTGGGCTGGGGGGGGGGGGGGATGTTGGTCCTGGTGAGTGGTTGGCTGGCGGGCCCTGCGGCCTCTCCCTGGCCCCCGGGCTATGGTGGTGTCGCTGGCGGGGCCCCCTTCTCTGGGTGGGGCTTTTCGGGGAGCGGGGGTGCCTAATGGAGTCAGTAGGTAAGCTACTGACTTTAAACCTGTTTGAGTCATCAAACATTAGTTTAATTGATAATACATCCAAGCACAATTTAACCCAAAGTAAATCAACCCTTTAACAAGTATCTTGTTCTTGTTCTCATGTGTTTAGTTTACCCTTGAAAAACTTTAAGCAGACATTACTCCGAGTGATTTTCTTACGTTTTCAGTTATCCATTATTATTATTAACTCTTTTTCTGCGTTCTTACAATTTAGGATCTGTATCCGTTAAATTAGAATCCCCCAGTGATCTATGAATCCTTATTTTATGTTTGCACCTTGTCTTGTCCCAGCAGATTAAAAATCCCCATTCTAGAATCTGCTTTTTTGTTTCATCAACCATTTTCTGTTGTGATTATTGAATAAATTGTGTAGTTCCTTCACACCCTCTTAAATATTGACCACCTGTTGGTAAATGATAAGCATTAAGTTTTGCCCCTTTTTTAATTTAATTGTTTAGCCTTAGTATCTGCACCTTAAATCTGTGGATTATAGGAATTCTTTGTTTGAACACGTCTCTGTGTCCGTATTTGTTTAGGCCTCTGTAATATTTTTCTTTGTGTTTTAAGCGTGAACCTGGTCAGGATAGAGAAAGTCATCTCCCATGCTCCTTTTGGCAACCCCAGCAACCCAAACACAAAAAATGTTCACAGTCAGTGTTAGGTTACAGGTAATCCCTGTGGGAACACAACGTCGTCTCCTTGGTCCAACCTGGTTCCAAGCGCCTGGGTCATCGAAACACTCCACCACCTGCAACAAATCTCTGACATTTTCAAACCACAGCAGCTATTCCTGTGTGTCCCACACCCCTGTCTGTGAAATGTCTCTCTTCGTAAGCCCAGGCTTTCAGTTTATCTCCTCTTTAGTGTCCCGCTTTCGAGCCCATTTAACCCAAGTTGCTTATTGTTGAATCCCCATTTTCAAGTGTTCTTTTTGTTAAAAGTCCAAGAGCATGTTCTAGGTGCGTTTCCTGAACGCCAACCTCTCCATGTCATGTTCATGAAACCTTGTAGTTGATTTCCATCACCTGTGAAGCAAAGCAGTCATGCATAGTACTGTTCAAGATGTTTTTAGCGCAGCAGGAGTTTCACTGTCGGGTGCCAGTGCAGCTCTGATGTTTCACAGAGCCAACCTTCAAGCATTGATATCATGTTCAAGCTGTTATCCTCTTATCTTTCTCTTCTGTATGCACGCAAGAGGACGATCGTAAGATTATCCTGGTCTAAAAGACCACTAGGTTAATAGATGGCTAAACTCTGTTTATGTGTTTTTACCTTCTGGATGTTTTAACATCTAGTTAAAGGAGAACTGTTGTGCTATTTTGTGTTCAAACAGAGAGATGTTAGGTCTCCTCAAACCGTTTAGGTAACTGCTTACAATTCCAAACTATTTTCACTGGTTCTTTAATCCCTAATCTACCCATGTTATTTAGTAGAATAAGGCATTATTCTAAACTTGTAGTTTTATCCATTTAAATCCTTAATCTTTGTGGTGCTTTATTGATGTCTGCCGGAGTAGCAGATTTTACAGGCATCTTAATTATTTTGTTTCTTATTTGCGCCTCTGCTTACTTTAAGATACCCAGTAAATGTGGTGCTCACAATTTCTCCTTTGCTTGAACAGGTAGTTTTAAGGTTGCAGAGTCTATTCTGCTTATATTGAAAAATTGGCTTGCTCACTTGTTCATTCATTGATTAGTTTATGCTATTAACTGTTGCTGTAATACCTACTTCAACTTTTTCACCCACTAGTTTTTTCATGATCATAATTATCGCTCATTGATGTAAATGTACTTTTTCCCATGTCGTCTAAATTGCTTACATTGTTCTTATCCACTTTCCTTTTGACGATTAAACGGCCCCTCTATGTATCCCACTTGTTGCTTTAATTACCAATATTCATACGTTGTCGAACCTGTTTAGGTTTAGCATAATTTCTTAAGCTGCTCTATGCTTTCATCAGGTAAATTAACACTTTGTTTCCAGACCAGAACCTCTTGTCGGAATGCGTTTGACCCTCTTATCACTCGCTAATAACAGCTCTGACTTAAAACAATTAACATCCTCGGGGTTTAATAATAATCTTGATTGCTTTTAATCTGAAAGTTTTCTTCTAAGCGCATCCGCCAATGTGTTTGTTTCTAATGTGTGTTTTGTTTTTTAATTGTGTACAGGAAAATCTGATGTGAAATGCAGAAGGGGTGTCTGCCAACTCATCTTTGTTTCGTGTTGTGGTCCATTGAAGGTTATCCGATGCCTCTGTCTTTGCCCCCGCAATTGGTTGTCCATTTTCAGTCCTCATGTCTCAGTTCAGCAGCACAACATCGTTCCAGGACGAGCATTGTCCATGAATCTTCTTTCTCCAATTGTTGTGTCTGAAACCACAAGGAATTCTGCCAGCATTTTGCTAATATGGATTTTGTTCAAAATCAAATTGTCTAATACAAGAATTGTCCATCTTCATCCGTAGTGTAGTGTAAATAAGTTGAAAAGAAAAAAATTAAAACAAAAATTACAAGAAAACTGTCTCAAAACAAAATCAACCACATTGTTCCCTCTAAAACAAACTATTCTTAAAGTTCTTCAGCTTTACCCCAGATCTTGATCCCTTAAAAATGTATCCAAGCAAAATATTTTCACAGATAGTTCAACCTCCTTGTTCAATAATAAAAAAAACATTTCTCTTAACCTTGTAGTATCACATTCCCCATTAAACCTCTATGCAGATTCTGTAAAACTTACTTATTTTTGTCAAAAATTTGATTAAAACTGGATTAGGCAGGAATCAAGTACATCACTTTTTTTCTCCGTCCCCTGGACCACTGTGGCACCGCTTGGTACTCACTTGCATCTGAGAATGTCTAAGAAAAAAGAGACTAAAATCTCTCCGTTAGCACATTCCAATTATATATATTACCAGGTTTCCTTGCAAGAAAAAAGGCAGAAAACAGGATAGAAATGTTAATGTGAGTCAGTAGACAGGGCAGCAGTGGGAAGGGGTACATGAAAAATTTCTAAAGCCACCTTTCTACCGCTAGAAGGTCTCAATACTACCTGGTGTCTAAGTTGATTAAAACTTAGCATAATTTAGTCACTTTTGTCAATCCCTGCATGCCCATTTTAGATCTAGACTTCTTACCATACGACCTGAAAGAGCTCACTTTCCAGAGTCTTCTGTTGGAATAAAGGTGGCTTCACAGCTTTATCTCCCATCATCTGAAAGAAGTAACTCAGAGAAAAACGATTCTGTTAGTGTATTAGGTGACAAAAGAAAACCTGGTCTTTTTAGTGTCTTGGTTCTTAACGTGATGTGTCTAAGTTCTTGGCTGGTCCAGGGGAGGTAGGAATCTCCTGTTCCTTTTCTTTCAGCGTTTTGTATTAAAACATCTCCTTCTCTTAAATTATCTGCCGAGCAACCTTGAATGTTGTCACTTTTTTGCCACTGGTGATGCAAAAATTAAAGCAAAGGAATCATTTAACAAAGAAATAACCCAAATATATATAAAACAATAAAAACCCCAAATATAAAATGTCTCCCAAGGAGCGTAATCTGTCTTGTTCCAATAGATTATCGTCTTATAGCATTCTTTTGATTTCTTTCTAGCCCTTTTGATCATGCAAATTTAATTATTAATCCAATTTCTAGTGTCTCTCTCCCTTTGAGGGTTTTCCCCCGTGATGCAGATTAAAAAAACACCGTCCAAAACAAAAACAAGATTAGAATTACAACTTGAACCCATTCAAATCTGGAACTGCCCTCATTTTTGCTGATATTCTGTTCGTGCCCCAGAAACAATACACTGCCCCAGTTTCAAAATCACATTTCGATGTTTACATGGTCAGATTTGTTTTATCATATCTTTTGTCCTGTTTCAGGTTAAACTGTCCCTCTGAGGGTCGCCTCAGCTCAGCATAACTAATAACATCAGATGATTTTGTAACTGACTATGCGCTCAGTGTGGCCTTCGTGATATTCTCTATTAAGAATAACAGTCCCCTGACCCCTGACTCTATGCTCAGGGAAGGCGGGCCTTTGGTTCTCCACAACCACTATCGAGCTATTTCCTTTTGGATAATTTTCACCTAAACTAGTACACTGGTGTTCCCAGGTCAGCCGAGAGACATAGTCCCTCCAGCATGTCCTGGGTCTTACCCTGGGCCTCCTCCCAGTGGGACGTGCCCGGAACACCTCACCAGGGAGGCGTCCAGGAGGCATCCTAACCAGATTCCCGAGCCACCTCAACTGGCTCCTCTCGACGTAGAGGAGCAGCGGCTCTACTCTGAGTCCTCCCCGGATGACTGAGCTCCTCACCCTATCTCTAAGTGAGAGCCCAGACACACTATGAAGAAAACTCATTTCAGCCGCTTGTATCCGGGATCTCGTTCTTTTGGTCACGGCCCAAAGCTTGTGACCTCACCATAGGTGAGGGTAGGAACGTAGATCGACCGGTAAATCGAGAGCTTCACCTTTTGGCTCAGCTCTCTCTTCACCACAACGGATAGGTATAGCGCCCGCTTCACAGCAGACGGCGCACCAATCCGCCTGTCGATCTCCCGCTCCATCTTCCCCTCATTTGGGAACAAGACCCCAAGATACTTGAACTCCTCCTCTAGGGGCAGCACATCCTCCCCAACCCGGAAGGGGGCTCTCTACCCTTTTCCAGTTTGGGACCATGGTCTCGGATTTGGAGGCTCTGATTTTCATCCCGGCCGCTTCGCACTCAGCTGCGAACCACTCTAGTGAGAGCTGTAGATCACGCCCTGATAAAGCCAATAGTACCACTTCATCCGCGAATAGCAGAGACGCAATCCTAAGGCCACCAAAACGGATCCCTTCAACACATTGGCTGCGCCTAGAAATTCTGTCCAAAAAGCTATGAACAGAATCGGTGACATAGGGCAACCTTGGTGGAGTCCAACTCTCACTGGAAACAAGTCCCACTTACTGACGGCAATGCGGACCAGACTCTTATTAAAGTACCGGGCCCTTATTAAAGGGCCCGGTACTTTAAAGGAGGTCAGCAGCACACCACCCCCACTATAAACAGTGTTGGTACCGCACAGCTTCCCCCTCCTGAGACGCTGAATAGTGGACCAGAATCGCTTCGAAGGCGTAACCCTGACATCCTACAAAATAATGATGGCTGACGGAGCAACAGCGTGTGTTTCTGTCATCCCAGCTTCATGTCGATCTAGACAAAAACCTGAGATCTACAGGACTGTGGATGGCAAAATAATTGTGGAGGATGAGCTCTTAAACTTCCTGGTGAAAATCAGAACTCTGAGCCAGGATGAGATAGTGTTGTTGGCTATTAAGACTTTTGACACAGAGTCTATAGAGGCCTCCAAGAAAGTGCTGTTTGACCTGTGCACTACTACGCAGCGAAATATAGTGCACAAAGGAGCGCAAAAAGACATGAACAACATCAAAAGCTGCTTAAAGGTCCTAAATGAATGTGGGGAAAATGTGCCACGTTTTGTCTCTCATTATTTGGATGATTTGCCTTCTGTTACCTTCTCAAACATGGATGTCTGCGGTCTGCTCAAGAGAATGGAGCAACTGCACGCTGAGGTTGGAGCCATGAAGTGCGCACTAAAACTGCAAGTGGATGTATGTGAAGACCTTTGTGTGATCACAACAGATGTGAGCAGCCGGATTTCCAGCCTGGAATGTGCAGCGGATGCGGTACCTAAGGAGCAGGTTGGGTGTGGATCTGCACCCGTTACATGTGGTGGCGGCGAACACGGAAGCGACGGACGCAGTGACAGCGACCGCAAGGTCCGTGAGCGCAGATGCGCCGAAGTAAACGCTGGTAACCCGCCAGTCACTCAGGCTGCGGGGCTTGCAGCAAATGCTGGGAGGAGGGACACGGATCGGGCGAGCACACTTCGCGTCGAAGCTGCCCCTGGAGATGGCGAGATCTCTGGGCAAATTACGTGTCCGCCTGAATCCCCAAAGTGGAGTGCTGTTGTGAGGAGAGGAAAGCGACCAGCGGGATTACGCGGTACTACACCTGGAGTAAAAAAAACTGCTAAAAGTATGGCTATTGTGGGCACAGGGTCAGTAAAAAACATAAAAACTGTGACAACAAAACTGGTGAGTGTTTTTGCTTTTAAATCCTCGCCTGACCTGGATGTAAAGACATTAACTGACTATCTTCAGGACCAGCTGGGTTGTGAGGTTACATGTCTGAAAATAAGCTCTGATAATAGCAGGTTTGCTTCTTTCAAAGTAATGAAGTGGCGGAGATGTATAACCCTGATCTCTGGCCAGTGGGAGCTTATGTAAGGCGTTTTTATGAGCCACGTAGGGCTGGAGCTGCAGGTATGAGCGGTGCGGTTCCTCCAGGGATGCAGATGAGTGGGGCCTCCTTGGCATGTGGCACTGAGGCCAAATAAACCTGAACACATGGCTCTTAAAGTTCTGTCATATAACTGCCGCGGCCTGCGCTTGGGCCAGAGTGCAGAGGACAAAGCTTGCCGGGTTGTTGTAGATCAACTTCTGAGACAATGTGATGTGCTGTGTCTACAAGAGACTTTTCTGACAAAGCAGGACTTAAAAGGACTGAACTCTATAAATGAGCGTTTTCACGGGGCTGGGGAGTCCAGTGTTGATATTGGTGATGGAATAATACGAGGACGGATTGCCGGTGGTGTGGCAACATTATGGGATAAGAGACTGGATCCTTGGGTTAAAATAATCCGACTGGAAGTGGACTGGTGCATAGCAATACACCTGACACAAAATGACAGGGAATGTGTTATCTTGAATGTGTACACCCCATATGAGTGCCTTGCAAATGAAACCGAGTATCTTAACAAACTTGCTTTTATTAACTCTTTAATACAAGATAACAAGTTTTCAAATGTATTTGTTATTGGTGACATGAACTCTGATATTGCTGATAGTAAATCTATATTTGGTACTCATTTAAACCAGTTTTGTGAGGATAGTGGGTTAATTCTCTCAACTAAAGTCCTGCTGCCTATGGATAGTTTTACATACATTAGTGAGGCATGGCATACAACCTCATGGTTGGATCACTGTGTAACCACAGCAGATGCACATGCCTCATTGACTGACATGAAAGTCCTGTATGAATTCTCTACTGCCGATCATATTCCATTTGGGATGCAGATATATTTACAGTGGTTACCAATGACAGAAAAGCACAACTCTGAAAGTAGCAAATTACACTTAGACTGGAGCTTACTCTCAAATGAGGAACTGCTGTCCTATTCGATGTGCACAGATAACTCACTTAGGAATATCTACCTGCCTAGAGAAGCAGTCAGCTGTAGAGATGCTAATTGTAAAAATTCTGAGCACATTGGATCCATTTGTTTTGTGTATAATGAAATAGTTAATGTTTTGATTGCACCAACTAAACTCTTTCATAAACAAATAAAAAAAAATAAGATCAGGCCAGGTTGGAATACCCACGTGGCTGAATTTTTTAATAGAGCTCGGGAGGCTTCTAAGGAATGGATCCAGGCAGGGAGACCGAGGTTTGGGCCTGTCTTTGAACTTAAAAAGTTTACCAATACCCAATACAAGTATGCTGTGCGGTATATTGGTAAAAATGAAAGAGCAATGAGGACTGTTTCAATGGCCAGAAAACTCTTTTGTAACAATACACAAGACTTTTGGAAAGAAGTTAGAGGTATGACATCCCACAAAACATCCCTGCCCTGTGCGGTTGATGGTATATCAGGCACTGCTAATATTCTGGAGCTGTGGCATCAACATTACAGCAGATTATTTAATTGTATTCATAGTGAACCATACAGTGTAAATAACGTTGACCATATAGATGAAATCCTGCCTTATGAAGTTCATAAAGCTATTTCCAAATTGTCTAACAATAAAGCCACTGGGTTGGATGGAGTCTCAGCAGAGCATTTAAAGTATGCAAGTGCAAGGCTAGCTCCTCTACTTTCCATCTGTTTTACAGCATTTTTTATACACGGTTTTTTACCTGACTCTATTTTAAGTGTCCTGTTAGTACCCATTATCAAGGATAAAACTGGGAAGATTGGCAGTTCTGATAATTACCGTCCGATAGCACTGGCCACTATAGTTTAAAAAATTATCGAGTCAATCCTGCTGGACAGGAGTTTAGAGGTTATCAAGTCTACAGATAACCAGTTTGGTTTTAAGGCTAGGCTGGGCACAGATATGTGTATATATGCTCTAAAAGAGATCATTTATAAATATAATAAGCAGAACTCTTCAGTTTTTATGTGTTTCCTGGATGCATCGAAAGCATTTGATAGGGTAAATCACAGAAAATTATTCATGAAACAAAAAGGTGTACCAGAGTATATTGTTCGTATTTTCAATTATTGGTATGCTCAACAAACACTACAGATTAAATGGGGGGACTGTGTCTCAGATCCTATCAAAGTTAGTAATGGGGTGAGGCAGGGCGGGATTTTATCCCCAGTTCTCTTTAATTTGTATCTGGACGAACTGTCAACCAAGTTGAGAGATTGTAACACTGGTTGTGTGGCTGGTAACTCTGTACTGAATCACCTAATGTATGCAGATGATTTAGTAATATTTAGTCCAAGTACTGCTGGGTTACAGCAATTACTTAACATCTGCTCTGAGTATGGTCTGGAACACGACATTAAGTACAATCCATCTAAAAGTGTGGTCATGATCTGTAGGACTAAAGAAGACAAATCTATCGCGTTTCCAGATTTTCGGCTGTCAAATGCTGTGCTGTGTGTTACAAACAAAACCAAGTATCTTGGGCACATCATCACAGATAATCTGTCATACGATGATGATATCTATAGACAATGTAGATTGTTGTATGCTCAAGCTAATACCCTTGCACGTAAGTTCGGTGCATGTACTGATGAAGTCAAAGTGGAACTGTTTAATGCATATTGTACTTCTCTGTACACTGCTCACCTGTGGTCTACTTATAGAAAAAACAACCTGCAAAGGCTGCAAGTGGCCTATAATGATGCTTTGCGGGTACTTTTAAAACGGCCAAGATGGTCTAGTGCGAGTGAGATGTTTGTCACAGCAATAGTCAATACCCTACAAGCTGTTTTAAGAAAGTTAATGTATAAGTTTATCTGCAGGTTAAATGCATCTGGCACTGATATTATCTTGTCACTTGCTGACACCACACGTAGTGCAATCCGATACCAATCTAAGTTGTAGAGACACTGGTATTCCTGCCTTCTTAAAGCACCTATCTAATTGATAATGGTACTTGTATTGTGTTTTTTTTTCTCCTTCTTATCCATTTATTCATGTTTTTATGTATGTATTTATTGGACCATGAGTCCGGAATAAAGTTTATCTATCTAATAATATGATAAACTTTACATACTGGAAGAATAAAGGTATTGAATACCATTGAATCACTTTTGCCAAACTAAATATGCAATATGGCATTAGTAAAATATTTTTTTAGAATATGAACAATTTAAATCTATAATTAGAAATAAATTTAAGCATATTAAAGGTGGTTTACAATTCCCAACTAATATATCAGAGTTCCTAGATTTACCCCCCCCCCCCCAACTACTGTCTAAATCATAAAATTTAGACATAAATCACTAAAATAGATGATTCAATATCTCTTCCTATTATGAAATGGGAAGAGGATTTATCAGTCAGCTATGAACAAAACTTCTGGACTCAGATATGTCTAAGAACTTTCAAATTGACTAGAAACACCAACTTACAACTAATACAATACAAAATTACAGAGTAAACTACACAAGACAAAGATTATTCAAGATGGGTTTTGCACAATCTAGAATCTGTCCACACTGCATAGGCAATCATCTTGATAATTATATTCATGTGTTATGGTTATGTACACCAGTCCAGAGGTTCTGGGCACAGATATGTAAGGACTTATCAAAGTGCCCAAGTTGTAAAATTTCACCTTCCCCATCAGTTTGCTTGCTGTGTAACTTTGAGGAAAGCCCTCTGGAAAAAAAAACTATTAGCATGGTTTTCACTGCATTATGTATCACAAAGAAAACTATCTTCATGAATTGGAAAAGTAAGGAAAATCTCAGTATCAATCAGTATAGAGATATTTTGTTGGATCAAATTTTGAGACAGCATCTGCATCCACATCTGATCGATCTCTTTGGGCTCCTTTGATCAGCACCATCACTTAGTGGAATGGGGGCGGTGGGTTGCGTCCTGCAGGGCTCAGTGGCTGGATAGGGGTCCCTGGGGCTCTGGGGCTCGCAGAGCTCCCCAAGAGCGCCGCAAGCGCTCTTGGGGAGCTCCCAGTTTAAACACACTTGAGAACAACATGCAACAACACAACATTTGAGCAGGTGTAGGCAGGATCGGGGTCTTTTCCACACCCCTTTTCTCCGATTGCGGCACGGAGTCTGGGGCCTGGAGGAGGAGTGGGCCACCGGGTCCGGGGTCTTGGCAGGGGGTTGCTGTGGGGCCCAGGTGGCTTGCCGGGACTGGGGCTGACGCCTCTGCTCTTCCCAAAAAGGGGTGGGGGGAGGGGTGGCTAGGGTAAGGTGGGGGAGGGAGTGAGTTTATTAGGTATTTAGGGGGTGAGGGGGGGTTCTGGTTGGGTGGCCCGTACGGGTCATGTTGGCCCCCTCCCTGGGGGGCCTGGGCCGGGGGGTCCGGGGACAGGATCGGGGGTCGGGCACAGGCAGTCGGATAGTTGTTTTTGTTGGATGTGGTAATGTGTTTACAGCATTGCCCCCTTTTTTTTGAAAATCTGTGGGTGGTGAGTGGGGCACTATGGTGGGATGGTGTGAATGATATTTATTTATAGATTTATTTATTTATTTTTTCTTGCCAGGTTGGGGCCGAACTGTTCCCTCTCCCAAGAACATCTCAGTTCTCCACTAGGTGCGGAGCCCATCCCCCCATGTCCTGCCACCTTCCGCTGGCTGGCGCCTTGGCCCGCTGGTGCATTGGCAGCCCTCGGGTTCGGGGCGGATTCCCGGGTGGGTGCCGGCCCATTCCTGGTGGCTGCTTCGCGGGGCCTGGCTCGGCCGGGGCTCCCGCCATGGGGGCAGGGTGCCCCTGGGGCCTCTGGGCCCCGGGGCCCATGGCCGGTGCCACTTCAGCGTAGCTGGCTGCCGGCGGAGCCCACGGGCTCGCCCCCGTGACTACTGGGGGCTTTGGCATTGCGGTGGCTGGGGGATTTCTTTTTACATCTCTCTTTCCAGGTAAAGAAGCAGACAGAAGACATTTCATCATTCTTTCCCTTTTATCTCCTCTTTCTTTCACCTTTTCTCTTTCTTTTTTTCTCTTCTTGTTCCTCCTTTACTCTCCTACTTTCCCATTGTAGTGTCCACATAATTTGAAATTCTCCCCGCAGGCATCACGATAAAGCTGCATGCATAAATCAAGCGGAGCACAATGGCGAAAGCTGATTGCTCCACTTGTGAAATTAAAATCTGTCGAGCTCTATTTGGCATTAAGACATCAATTCTTATTGCCACATTGCTAGACAGGACACTGGGGAAAAAAGAAAGTATTGCTTACAGCTAAGCTTCACTAAAAGGTTGTGGCTGACTAAATCTGCAACACTACACAATAAACAATAAAATGTGGGTGGCCTGAGAGAATATTGCTAAATAAAATAAACAGGCCAATATGTTGTATCACTATCTCTCTACATCGCATTCATGTCACAGGAGTTTGGTTGCATTATACCAAGTGTCACAATAAGTTTTATAGATTTTCTGAACCAGGGATAGACAAAAGGCAAAGATAATAGGGTTTAGGCAGGAGGTAAAGTAAATTAAATATATTACAAACGTTGCAGATGATGCATTAAGCAACTGGTCCTGACCTGTGAGAGCAACACAAAAATAGGGGCACATGCACAGAAGAAACACAACAACACCAAGAGTCCTAACTGCTTTCATCTCAGATTTCATCCTGGCTAAGGGACCCTGGAGAGTAACAGCCGCAATGTGAGAGCGCATCACACGAGCCTGAGACACCGCCACCTTGAATATTCTCAGATACAGAATTACAATAACAGTGATGGGAAGAATCAGGTTAAAGGTAATATCAATAAATCCGACAATGTAGTTAATGGCAATGATACACTCGCCATAACAGGAGATATATCTGCCTGGCTTTTGCATGTCGTCCTTCAGAATCACACACTGAAATATCATAGAACCAGACCAACACAGGCAAACAAGGAACTTAACTACTTTTGGTGTCATTTAAGTGGAGTATTGCAAAGGATAACAAATGACAATATAACGGTCTACAGATATCAGTACCATGGTCGTTATTGAGGCTGCAGTGATAGTATAAGCCAGATACTGGTACAAACACACAGATAATGTCTCCAAGGAACCAGCAGCCGTTTATGAGAATAATCTGAAAAAACAGGAGGAAACCAACAAGGAAGTCAGAGACAGCCAGAGAGAAGAGGAGGACATTGCTGGTAGTGTGAAGCTGCCTGTGAAGTAAGAGCAGACACACATGCTGTTAATTATCACATCAGATAATAAATGAAATACAAAAGTGTGAGAGTAAACTGCAAAATCTGAAAAGTGTCCCACCTGAAGTGAGTAATGGCAATAATAACTAGTAGGTTGAGAATTACAGTGATAATAGAAATTAAACCCGCAAGCAGCGTCGATCGGCCCTCGCAGCCAAGTGCCGCTCTGGCCTATTGGCCACCGCGGGGGTTCGCGCAATGCCGGCCACCAGCCACCGCAGAAGCTGTCACGCATTTTTCCCGCCTGTCCGCCGGGCGATTCACACGAATGTGTTGGGCAGCGCTCCCCCACGACTCGCAAAAAATCTGGTGACAAGGCCTGGGACTAATTAATCAATCAGACTGAAAGATGGTTGCCACTCCTCCTCCTCCCACAGATCTGGGAATGTGGAAATTTGAATAATTTGAGGGAGTTGACTCATTTATACTAACGTAGTCTTCTTGTAGCATGGTTTCTGTGAGACAAAATAAATCAATCTGATTATCAGAAATTAATTCATTAACTAACAAAGTCTTTGGAGAAAGATACCTTATATTTAATAGACCGCATTTAATTGTTTTATTTTTTGGTTCAAGGTGAGCCATATTGATTTTTATTAGATTTTTATGATTTGTTCCTGTTAGATCAGTTTTTGATCTGTTAAGTTTTGGCCGTAGGAAAGACACCGTCTCAATAGGGTAATGGGTGTACACCTCAGTACAGAAGCTGCAGAGAGATGTGTTAAACAGTTATCAGTGTTGAATGATGACATGCGGCTAAACATGTCATCACTGGTCAGATCAGGCAGGGGACCAGAGAAAATTATGGAGTCCGACGTTTTAGCAAACTTACACACCGAAGCAACACCAACTTTGGTGACCTCCGATCGGCGTGACCGGGTGTCATCTCACTGTATTTACGCTTATCCTTAGCCAGTAGTTTCAGGTAGGATTCGATGTCGCCCGTTCTGGCCCCTGGCAGACATTTGACTATGGTTCCTGGTGTCTCTAGTGCCACATTTGTGACTATTGTTATATATATATATATATATATATATATATATATATATATATATATATATATATATATATATATATATATATATATATATATATATGAGTGTAGCTTAAAGTAATACAGATGTTAACTTTAACCCAGTAACCTAAAGAAATGGATGTGTGTAAAACAGAGTGCATTCAAACTGCAGTAAGCCTGTACCAGGAACAGGATGCACCGAGGCCATATGACAGTCTTGTGAGCAGATAACGCTGTTAAAAAAAATGCTTGCATGAGGGTGTATATTGTTTTAGCCAACTTCCAGGAACCAAGCTAGGAGATAAACTACGTTTAAAGGTCAAAGGTTAGGAAACAGATGTTTTTAGCAGACTGGATGTCTCAAGCAGGTCCAGCCCCCGCTTGGACTGTCTGTTTAAAACGGGAGGAACAACGTGTAAGTTTTGAGACAGGCTTCAGACACAGGCAGAGAACTTAAGGTATTCGATGCTGTGATAAACGTTTAAGTGTCTCCCACTTTGCAATTCCAAATTGTAATAAATATATGTTTAACTGTTCTTTTTGCCTCTGAATTCACTGCCTTTTTCTCTTTGTGCCAAATCCTCGACCGGGTGAAACGAGAGGGGGGGGGGGGGGCGTTAGCTGAACGTGCCCCACTTGTGTCTCGTTACTATTGAGCTGGGGACAATTGCAGTTCCGTGACAGAATAGAACCTGTGGGCCAATCAATGTTTGGGTTATGCAGAACTAGCCAGGGATGGCCTAGGATTACGGGATGCTCTGGGAAGTCTGCTAGAAGAAACTTGATCAGCTCAGAATGATGGTCGGGGAATGTAATCTTGACAGGTTGAGTGTGGTGAGACACTGAGCACAAATGACATCCATCCAGAGCCGTGGCCTGCAGATGTTCCTCAAGGGGAACAATCCTTAGTTTCAACCGTTCTGCAAAGCAAGCATCCATCAGGTTAGCATCAGCACCAGAGTCAATAAGAACCTTCTGTTCAACACTCTTCTCAGAGGTGGAGAGTAATATAGTAGGACAGACGCGTTTGATGCTGACAGAAAAGGATGAACAACTCACCAGGGTTGTTTTCTTCTTAGGATTTCTTTTATTAGTCAGGCAGGAGGAGACTAGGTGGCCTGACTGACCACAATACAGGCACAGCCCTTCTCGAAAATGGCGTTGACGCTCCTCAGGGGGAAGACGGGTCCGGCCGAGTTCCATCGGTACCTCAGAAGAGACTGATGGGTCAAAAGAGAGGGAGCAGGCTCTGGAGGGAGGAGTCGCCAGGAAGTAGCGCCAGTGGCTGCATTGTCCCTCAGTGAAAAATTGTTGGAAGGAACTCGTTTCCTCCGACGTTCATAGAGTCTCTTATCGATCTTTATCGCCAAAGCGATAAGTGAGTCCAAATCCTCGGGTAAATCCAATGGTGCCAACCTATCCTTGAGCTCGTCTGAAAGGCCATCTAAAAAGGCATCAAAAAAAGCTGCAGGATTCGAATCACTGCCAGCTGCCAGAGTGCGGAACTCAATAGCATAGACTGAGACACGTCTCTTGTTCTGCTGAAGGCGGTTCAAGGCCCTGGCCGCCTCCCATCCGGGTCTGGTGTGCTGGAAAATCTGGGTGAAACTCTTGGTAAAAAGATCTAGTGACCCACACATGGCTGAATTTCTTTTCCACTCACTGGTAGCCCATGCCTCTGCCAGGGGCGTTTCCAGCTTTGAAGGACATCCGGGGCTTAGCCCAGACCATTTTTTGTAAATACAGGATTACTCGAAGTGTTTTTTTTTTTTACTTTCAGTCAAAATACATCTTTAACATTATGCACACTCTCTCTCTCTCTCTCTCTCTCTCTCTCTCTCTCTCTCTCTCTCTCTCTCTCATTCTCTCCACACACAGTCAACATGCACTAATCACCTCTTGCTGTCTATCTAGTGTGTCCTTCTATATTTTTTATATTACTCTCATCACTTGCTGTTGTCTCTCATCACTTGCTGGGTATCATTAAAGGGTATTTTCTTGGTTTGAGCATTGCAAATCGGTTCATGACACTATTATGGTCTGTGACACCCACAATTCCCCTTTCAATACACGTGTGCTGCACATGTTCAGTGTTTTCTTATTACATTTTTTTTGGATTGTAGTTTAAAGGACGATTAAATGAATATATGCAGACAAAATTAAAATGTGGCACACTGCTTATGACTTGCGCGACAACAAAGCTTCACATTCTTTACAGCTTCACAAAATGCGGGACAGGTGGTCACCGTTTGATAATATTTAGCGGGTTTTTGATTTACACACTGTTTAATATTTGATGATGATCATGTTATTTTATATTTGAGTGAGTGAGCAATCTTCTATTACTTGTTTCAGCTTCTTCTTCTCCTGTGTTTTTATCCGGAGGAGATTCTGTACTAGAAGATGCCAGTACAAGTGCTAACGTAGGCCGACAGTGATGATGATGATCTTCAGACTTTAAGGATATAAAAAATATTCTTGACTTACCCACTGAATTCTTTCCAAAAAATCCTCAAAGTCTCATTTGCTTCATTTTCTATATTTCTTTCTTTCCTGTTCGCTTTGTCTCCGTTGTTAACTCACACTCATTCATACATCTATTGACTGTAGCTGTAGCAGCAGTTCGCACTGTAGCACTTGACTGTGCTAGCTCCTCCCCTACCTGCTGCTGCTGCATATTTAAAGTACTTCTCGATTCTGAGATCATACAAGTTGCTAAATGTTAGAAAGTTCACAGATTATTATGACCTGAGGGGAAAAAAAAAAAATTCAATGAAAAAGTGGATTTTTAAGGCTTTTTAGCTCAAGGCTCATAATAAAATGTTTAATGACCGATGACGTAATTCGTGGGTAGGCGTTGATCTGTTGACATGGTAACAAGATACTTCCTGGTTGCAAACTCGCTTTCTCAAAGACAAATAGACGGATTAAACATGGCTAAAAAGTGTGTGGCTTATGGTTGATCAAATACCAACAAGGATAATGTCTCTTTACACACATTTACGAACCCCAAAAGTCCCGGTGTTGTGCAAAATTCAGTTCCCCTGTGAAAATCTGTTCCCCTCTGTGTCGGGAGCTGCAGCCAGAGAGGCGGGGTGTTGTGCCAGTTCATACGTGACAAAAAAAAAGGCATCAATTCGGGACGTAACGGACTGCGTTACCCATGATGCAATGTGGTCAAAATGGCCACCAACTCATGTGGTCAAAATGGCCACCAACTCCCATCACGCAACACGGCAAAATGGCCGCCGATCAAGATAAGGTTGCTATGGTGATGGCTATAAAAGCCGATCACACACGACAATCTTTCTTCTTCCCTGGCATTTTAGCCAACCCGAGAAGACACACACAGCTGTCTCCGTTGGGGTAATCCCACGCCACGTGTTCGAGTTCCTCGCTGGACCGAGAGTTTTCAACGCAACGGTTATTCCCTGATTTACATAACAGGAGGTTGACTAAAATAAGTACTTTTAAATTCCCTCTGATCAAAAGACTGAGAGACGCCGTATCTCCCAGTGATCGAAGAGGACCCCGCTTTGTCTGGCCAACAAAGCGACTGTGAACCCGGAGGAAGAAATGAAGGAGCTTTTTCCCCGTCCCGCTGCAGCCTGCGGACAACTGCGCTCGTCAAGACGCGTCCAGAAAGCCACTACTCGGAGCGCTCCGGACCAGCCCCGAGGCACCTCAAAGTAATGGGGTCTCCCCTTTTATTTCTGTCTCACCAACAGGGTGTTTAGAAGTGCCTGGGCAGGCGTTAGAACTTTGTAGGTGTTGGTTAATGCTTTTATTCCATGACGAAGTTGGAATTATTTTGCTGAACATTTTCTTTGTATGTGCATGCATTTTACAATTGATTTTGCTGTGTTGATTTGTGATCCATCAAGAACCCCGCCGTGGGTTACTGCTTCATTTCTTTCATCTTCTTCCCTGTTTCCCCCCTCTCTCTTTTCGCTTCTTCTTATCAATTTAATCTTTTTGTCCGAGCTCAAGTCGCGGGCTTTGCTTTAAACTCCCAGTTAGCTGCGCCCTCTCGAAGCGAAGCATTATCCCATCAGCGTAAGCGTGGTTACGTCATTAGGACCTCCCCTCATACGTCATCGTAGCAGCCATCTTGGGAGGGTGACGTGTATCTGGACTGTAGGGAGCTTAGCTGAACTAGCTTTTGTGTAAGACATCAAAGCGTCCAGTGAGATTCCCGAAGCTGTTCTGTCTATCAATGCTGATACGTGAAATGCCGGTGTTTCGAGGGCGGTGTTAAACAACTGTGAGTTAAGTTAAGATCTGCTAACCGCTCATTTTAATCCATTGTTTATTTTTGTTGTGTTCTTTATTTCCACATATATATTTTGCATGTTTTAGTTTAGTAATGAGTAAGAATTCCAAAGTTGTTGAATCAGAGAATTACTGTAACAGGGAATTGCTTTTGGTTCAATAAAACCAACGACTGCGGAATAGACATTGTTTTGTGTTCAGTCCAATTCACAGTTGCCTGGGTATTCAGAATTCAGAGCTAACCTCCTTTGGAGTTAACATCTGATATTAATACAGAGACAATATCATTGGATGGTGATAAGGAATAAGGATTTAAACTCTAATTGCAGTTACATTGGGGTTCTCACAGCCTGCTGGATAAACCTCGTCGGCTAACAGTCCGACCTGATCATTTATTCCAGCATAAACGAGCAAGTTAACTAATGCATTAGTGGTATAAATACTTATAAGCTTATAGCTAACATCACCACCATTTGAACTATATTTGTTATAGCGGAATTTTGAGTTGAATGATTTATTATTTAAATTATAATACCAAATTATAATTAATAATAATAATAATAAGCATATTCAACCAGCTTATGCCATAACAGGGGTTTCACTGCGTAAAACAACTCCTATAATCATGTCAAGATTGTAACATTCAGTTTAATCAGCAGCTGTTTACAAAATTGTAAAATAAAAATAAATAAACGCTGTCTTCAGGCAGCTGAAATGTCCATATTCTCTCCTCCTCACTCATCGCGCAGTGAAGCGGAGAAATCTCGCCATCATCACAGCAGCCTGCTGAGAAGCGACATGCTCTCTACACTACCTCTCTGCATGGCGCTGCTGTGCTGAGAGGTAGTGAGGGGCATGGGGGTTCCGAACCGAAAGGGCAATGGGTCTATCAGCCGTCATAAACGATGCCAGACAATCAAGCTTCAACGAGTTGTTTCCGTGTTTACATCCGAATGGTCAGCCATGACCGCGATTATGAGCACCAATTCCAATTATACATTAGCAAACCATTCCGTTTATTCTCCTAAAATGTTTTTCTCAGACTTACCCGAGTCGTAACAGACGCTTGCGCTGTCTTTCGTGTTAAAATCATCACTTGTGGCGATTCACCAGATGTGAATCGCCATCTGAAGTTCTCGTGGTGTACTTCATCGAACTCTCTGTAGCGTAGCCTGGGCAATGCCTACAAACTACGTCATCGACCCAAATTGTGGATATTTAGCCTAGCGGTCGCCGTAGGACTATTTTAAGTCCTTAAAAAATTTTAACGGCGCAATCACGATCTTAATGCTACATTTTTTGAAAATATGGTCACTAATGCATGTATTTCCTTGTTGGTCGATCTCAGAATCAAGAAGTACTTAAACAGAGTTGAAGAAACGGAGTAGCCCATAGGCTACCGACAACAAATAAATGTATTCTTTAGGCTAGATCATTTTTAAGATCTATTTTTACAGGCTGTATGCAGTATATGCAAAGCCAAAGTGCAAAGAAATAAAGCAACTTATAATTTCTGGGGTTATAGACATAGGCTATTGTCTAGAGGTGTGCGATTCCAGGAATTTTTAATCGATCCGATACTTTTAACATTTAGGCTTGATGTATCAGGAAACTGTTGACCTTCCAGGTTTTGTGATTTTTATTTTATTATTACAATTAAATAATAATAATGTTATGGACAGTGAAACTACTATTGTCCAGTTTCATATTTGCTCAGTGACAGTCATTACATTCGGGGCTTGACTCAAAACATTCGGGGCTGAAGCCCCGGCAAAAATCGGCTGGTGACGCCTTTGGCCTCTTCTCTGCCAGAAAGATGGCTGATAATAAAGGCAATCTTGGGGCAGCAGCTCAAAATGGAGGCCACATTGTGTCAAAAATGCACGACACTCACCAGAGTTCCCAGAAAATTTCTCCGGATGGGCAAGATGAGCAGAAGGAACTGAAGGCAAAAAGGGCTGGGCAACAACATCCTCCTTAACCTGAGACGGTGCTGGATCCTCGTTGATGGTGGGCTGGTCAGGAGAACGCTGAAACCTCTGAATCTGATCCACCAGGAAACTCAGTTGATCAGCGACTGAGGTCATGAACTGACCTTGTTGTTCACTCAGCTTCTTAATCCCTTGCTGTAAGTGAGCAGGTTGCTCCTCCTGTTGGTTGGGCACCCAGGGCGTTCAGCACTGAATCAGAGTCTGCCGAGTCCATTTCTGGCCAGTTCATACTGTCGTATGGCTCAGGAACTGAGGACTCAAATGCAAGACCTGACACAGTGGGTTCAAACTCAAAGTTCCTTTAATACAGTCCAGGGTAAAACACCAAAAAATCCAGCAGAAGCAGAGGTATCCAAAACAGAGGCAAAGACAGGTCTGAATTCAGGCTGAGGTCAAAAAACACTAGAAAGCTAAGTTAGACAAAAGGCTGGAACGCTAGGCTCAAAGAACAAAGACGAACTGGCAAAGGGAAGCTGCATCAGTGAGTATTAAATAGTCTAACAATCAAAAGAGGAGCACAAACACCAGGTGATTGACATTAGGCTGTGGCAGATCCTGATTCCAGGGAGGAAGTGAAGCTGCCTAAAACAAGTTTAGGAAATGAGTACAAAATAAAACAGGAAGTGAAAAGAATATGTAAAACAAGTAATACAAGAAACACATCTAATCAGGACTGCCCCTGACAGTTTTAGGATTGTTCTCCCTCAACCATGTATGGACATCCAGATGAAGCATTCGAAGGTGCTGTTCCAATGTGATGGTTTCCCCAATCTCTTCTTTAGTAAGACTGTTCGGCCGCACCCATTGCTTGTAAAGTCCCTTTATCCAATTGTCTGTTTCCAGTACACTCTTGACAAGTGGTACATTGGTGAATATCTAGGTGTCCGTTGTCACATTAAACTGGGACAACACTGCACAGCTTAAGTAGCATCATTAGAGTTAAACTGTTCTCCATCTATGCCAGCATAGGCCTCAAAAGCTCTTCCAGTCAATAGTCTGTTTACTTTAATGGCCTATTCAACCAGTTGCCATCCCCATGTTTTAGCAATGCATTCAAAACATACAGAAAAACTTTCAGGATCCTCACCTTCCTTGAAGTCAGGTATACTGGGTTCACTTCCATGGGTTGTTTCTATCCTCCGTGTTGAAGTGCAATGTGCACTTGAGGCTGAGCAGATGATGGTTGAAATGAAGAAGGGGGCTCAGCTTGTTGCTCAAAGGCTGCTTGAGTTGGCTTCAAAACTGACAGGTTCTCAGTCTCTTGCGTTTGGAAAACAGCTCCTGCACAGTAGTCACTCTGGACAAGGAGGCTCATGCAGAATATACATCATGTTGAAGCTTTAGTATATTATTGCTCAACTGTTTAATTTGTAATGTTTCTGGTTGTTTGGACCATTGCATAAATTCTCTCATTTCATCAAAGATATCAGGTTCAGAAAGTTCTTTACTCACAGCACCAACTGTAGTCTGTTTAGGCCGCACCACTGGTTAAAAATCATCATCACCAGCCATGAATCCTTCAGGTGGTGGGTCTACCTCAATTGTTCTTTCACCTCCTCTTTCTTCTATGTCATGAAAAGAGCGTTTCATGGTCCCACTAGTTTTTTCATGCCCTATTCCTCTCTTTAGTCTGTTGTCTTCTTTAATTCACAGGCATATTACTCCCATGTCTGACACTACTGTTACACAAAGATGTATTTTTCTGTGAGAGTCAGCATTGTTTAATAGACAGTTAAATGGCATCCTGTGTGTTTAAAGTGCTTTAAAACCAAAATTATTTGTGCGAACAATGGCGACTTGTTTTAGAAACATTAAAGCTTTCTCCTTGGAGGTATTTAGGAAAATAAGCAAAAACATTTTTTTACATATTTTTAAAGCGTGATTAAATGGTGGTGGTTCTGCTTATACCAGTACCAGTATGGTTGAGCTTAAGGGTTCAGGTCGTGGTAGTCCAGGGGAACCTTCGACAGCTTAGGGCAGGTCTCCTCTTCCTTTGTGGAAGAAACAGCAGGGGATGTAGCTTCCATTAAACAAGAAGAAAGACAAGACAAGAAAAAAGAAGAAAAACAAGACCAGCCCAGAATTCCCTTAGTGTGCCAATTGATGAGGGAGTCATGTCTCTTTAACCAAGTGGCCCATAAAACAGAAGGACGCTGGGTGGAATCAATGATGATTGAACATAAAATTGAACATAAAATTGAACATAAAAACATAAAAATGTGTCACATTTTTCCAAAATCCATCTTTATGATTCCCTTATTGGAAATCATAAACATGGATTTGGGCAAATGATGGCTGAGCATACCTCTGCCCAGCCATCATTACAGGACCTTGAGTCTAATGAAACTTTGGCTATGTCACAGGGCAATCATCCAAAGCAAAGTAGCAAGGCCACATCTGAAGGACTAAAAACTTTCGGAGTAGTCTAACCGAGGTTTGGACTAAAATCCAATTCAAAAACTGTAATATGACCTTAAACAAACTGTTTACACGGAATCCAGATGTGGATAAAGCATTTCTGCAATGGATTGGGTACAAATTTCCCCGTAGTGACATTAAACACTTGATGTTAGTTATTATTGCTAATGGTGGCACAACTACTACCAAATTCTCTGAGGCATTTACCTTTCAAATAGGGTCAGTTTGGTATGGATATTTTTCCCTTTTTTCTCTCATCATTTGAAAACTGTTCTTTGTTTTTGTTCCAGTTATCCAATAGTAAATTTAGTTTGATGATCTGCAACAGTTAAGTTTGGAAAGAAAGCAAAAACAAAAGAAATGCGTAAGGGGGCTGTTCAGGCTAACACAACTTGTTCCGTAGACTGATAGAACTTGATGCCCCTGTAATTATATCCATTAACCTTGCTTACAGTGATTCAATACTTTGTGTAGTGGAAATTATGGTGCATAATGCAATCACTTCCCCCTGCATATTGGATATCCCTGTAAATGTATTATGGCTTTTTAATGTCTTGTATTTTTTTTAAGCCCACAAAAGATTGAAAATCTGACATTTTTGACCAGCCCCATCTAATTCAGCGTTACAAATATGACAAAAGTCCTATTGGGTTAATTTGATCAAAAATTTAATCTATTTCATCAACCCCAATCAACTGTCAACCACTTTTAAACATCTGCTAGCTGTTGTACTAAAGCTGCAGTGAATTGGTTGTATTGAGGTCTGCTTAACATTCTCCAGGGAAGATGTAATCTAAACCTTCATGTATTTTACAGCTTAAATAAAATTAATTCCGACAAGATTGCACTTGATATGTAGGATGGTGCCCTAATTACATTTTTTTTAAATCAAACTACAGTTTCAGTATTTTATCGTACGATGTGGACAATTTAAAGACCAATACAAAGTAATATCATTGTGTTTGAAAAAAAAACAATGCTTCCATATATTCTCTAGAGTTGCTTACTAAGAGAAATAGATGCCATATACACCCAAACTACTACATGTTGGTGTCAGAGGAGCCATGCTGGAATATCTGAAGAGTAAATATGAGCTTAATGGATTTTCTGAACCATGGATAAAAAAAGGCATATATTATGGGGTTTAAGCAGGAGTTAAAGAAAAACAAGCATAATACAAGTGTGACAGATAATGCACTCACATGGTTATCTTCCCCTGTGAGAGCAACACAATAATATGGGCACATGCACAACAGAAACACTAATAATACAAGGCCAAGAGTTTTTGTTGCCTTGACCTGGGATTTTTTTAGCTCTAACTGGATGTCTCAGTGTGACGACTGCAATGTAAGAATGCATGACTCGAGACTGAGACATGGCTACCATAAACAATCTGATATACAAACCTACAATAATGATGATTGGAATAATAAAAGAAAACCCAAGATCTGCATATCCTGCTATGTAGCTAATGACAAAGGGACACTCGCCCACACAAGAGTTGTACCTCCCTGGCTTTTAGGTTGTCAGAATCAGACTTTGAAAAATCAAATAACAAATCCAGCATAGGAAGAGGCAGATCTTTACTCTGCCTTGTGTAATTTTGGTGGAGTAATGCAGAGGGTAACAAATGGCAACATATCGGTCAACAGATATAAGCACCATGGTTCCTATCGATGCAGAGGTGATAACATAACATAAATAAGCATACACGGTACACATAATATCACAAAATTACCAGCAGCCATCTATGAGCACAATTTGAAAAACCAATAAGAGGCCCACAGAAAAGTCTGAGCTGGCCAGCCAGAGAAGTAGGAGGTTGGTGGGAGTGTGAAGCTGCCTGTGGAAGAACAGAAACATGCTTTATATATATATATATATATATATATATATATATATATATATATATATATATATATATATATATATATAACTTATCATTAATACTGTCACGATTTGTCTACGGATGAACTCAGAACCACACACACAGGACTAATATTGAGAGTCTTTATTGAAGGTTTGATGGATGGAGGTTTGATGAGGCCAGAGGAGCAGGTAGCACAGAAGCGGAGTGAAGGTGATGGCAGGAGCTGACGGCCCGGAGTGAAAGAGAGTCACGACTACCCAGGCATCCGGGAATGCTCGGTACTGCTCGGCTAGCAGGCCCCGTAGCCACAACAGGTTAGCAGTTTGTTGGAGACACCAGGGCACAGAGCTGAGCTTCTCCAGGGCGGCTAGTCAGGTTAGCAGAACTTGGGAGACACCAGGGCACAGAGCTGAGCTTCTCCAGGGCGGCTAGTCAGGTTAACAGAACTTTAAACAAGAAAAACAAACCTTCCGAGGCAAAAACGGGGACTGGCATGGAGAGGTGTGGAATGATGACGGACCGGCAAGGAGTGACAGCAGAGTGAGGCTTAAGTAGGGAGGCTGGCAGGTGAAGTGAGTCTGGCTAATTAGTGGCTGGCAGGTGTGACTAACTGCAGAGGAGGTGAAGTGAAGATGACAGAAAATAACTAATGACAATGAAAACTAACAATAAATAAAGTCAAACCAAACCCACATGAGATGAAAAATAAAAATAACAGAAAAATAAAGTCGAACCAAAACTCAACCATGACAAATTGTAAATGTTGAATCATAGTAAAAATTCTTTCATAATTTCGGGTAGTTACCGAAAGTGTGAGATAGAGATGATGACCAACAAGTTGAGAAATGCAGTGAGGCCAAAGATGAAGGATAGCCCAACGTACATAAGCATAACCTCAAAGTGAGGAAGATTCAGCTTCCTACAAGAAGAGTTAAAGAACTCTGGGAAGCAGAGCTCAGAGTCCTCCATCATATTTGGCAGAACAAGACAGTAAACTGTGGAAACCTCCAGTTTTTTTCATCATCCTGTTACATTATCTCCACCCTCCTCTTCTATCTCCATTTGTCATCAGTTTAATTGACTCCATGCAGATGTTTTGGACTTGACTTCATTGTCTTTTTTTTCTCCTTTTTTTCTATGTTCAGCATCACCAGCTTCTACTCAATGTTATCTGTTTTTTACATACTTTTTTCTCTTAAATTTTTGAATGATGTGCGACATGTCCCAAGCAAATTGTCTTTTTGATCATCTGTTAGATGCTGAAAAGACAATACAGTATGTCAGACAATATGAGATATGTTACATATATGAGCAAAATGTTCCAATTGCCAGTTTCATTCATGACACATGGTAAGATTGAGTAAAATGCAATGTAAATAATATCTTGAAAAAGCCAGTTCATAAAACACCATCCCTACAATGCATATATGTGGACACACTCTATATACCTTATGCACCTTTTCTTCCTGTTGGCACTTCTTTGTTTATTAAGCCGATCTGCGACAAGTGAATTTCTCCACTGTGAGATTAATAAAGCCTATCTTATCTTATACAATAAATAAACATATATATATGTCACAGTACAAGGTCTTGCACCTCTTAAATTTGTTAACTTGGCAAGGACCTCAAGCGTGAAGTTTAATTTAAACTGGGGGCATTCAAAGGAGCTCTCACCAAGCAAGTTTGCCTGTACCGACTTCTATATGATCTATGAGGAATCATAGAGACAACCAAATGGCACAGAAGTGAAAATTGCTGTGGTTTTGTATGCTTATAATGAAGTCGATCAATAATTAAAGTCTGATATGGAGTGAAATTGAACATCTGGACTGCATTGGACTGCAATGGGAATGATGCATCTCTCAGGAACACGTGAACTGTTCTGGTGCCTCACTTATAAAGCTGTGGCACACACAAAAGGTGCCTGAAACTTGCGTACATCACTTTCCAGGTATAAAAGTGTGATCTATAAAACAAAAATGTTGATGAGAAAATCTGGAGTCCTCACAGCAACTTTGACACATGTGTATGCTCATTATGGAGACAAGGGAAATTGGCAACGGAGATGGTAAGTGGTGAATTGTAGCCAGACTGCATGATGATTTCTCTCAGACATTCAATTCCACTCCATATCAGACTTAAATCATAGACCAAGTATTCTAAACTGCAGTGTCATTCATGTCTGCACTGCTGACACATAACTACACGTAAGGACTTTTCAAATAAATAACAAATGTGCTCATAAACCAACTTAAAACGTAAATAAAATGCTGCACAAAATTTAATCTGGGTTTTTTGCCATCTCATTCCTCTCTCGATGATCCCCAGGGTGACATGTACCACAGATTAACAGATTACTGTGACATGGTGTCAGGCAATTACTTTAACCCTCCTAGGTCTAAGGACTTTATTGGGTCAAAGTTCCAGGCTTTTTTTTTAAATTATTTAATTCTTAAAAGTCATCTTAAAAGTTTCAGTCAAGTGGCATACAGTAAGATTGTTATTCACGCTGGTGGTAACGATCATGGACCGCGGAACGCATTTCAAATTGGTCGGGCCCATCAGTCCGGCGCGCATGCGCGAAAAACCCGGATGAAAGTGAACTACCCATTTATTTAACTTTTTTTCTGACGTTCCAGCACACACGCCCCGTATTTATTTCCACTTACAATCATTATATTACAGCTAACACAATATTTACAGAATAAAAATACTTTAAAAAGAAAAGTCAAACTCACCCCTGCTCTAAATATTCCTGAAAAAGTCTGCCATTATGCTGGATGAAGTCCTATCCTCAAAGCATCCACTATGGTCAAAAGATCCCTGTGTGTGTGGGCACACATCAAGCTATTTAGTCTTTTCTGGGTCATTGTTGATCTCAGATAGGTCTTGATACGACGGAGGGACGAGAAACACCTCTCAGCACTTGCAGTGGACACAGCCTTAAAGCTAGCTAAGCTAACGAAGCAAACGAAGTAGCGGACATTTTGTTTACGTCACATGACACAATCAGCCAATAGGGTAGTTCACGCGTGACGTCAGCGCTACGTCCAGGTCCGGCGTGTAGGCACAAACAGTACTGTTCTCGTCTACTACATGACAAAACAGGTGATTTAGAGCGTACTTTTAGTTAGTTTATTATTGGAATCTAAGCAATGCATACGACTTGTTGTGCTCCCGGTTGCACACAGAGGCATTCCAAATCGTTGGATGTACGTTTCTGTCGTTTACCGAAGGAGGAAGGACGAAGAAAGAAATGGATATTTTCAATGAAAAGAGCGCAGGCAGACACTCCCAGTGGACTGGGGGAGCCATCATACTATGACAGAATTTGCAGTCTACACTTCATCTCCGGTAAATACAACTTAATTCTGCTCTAGTCATTGTGCTACTTAAATAGCGGCGGAGGGGAGGTGGTGATCGCTACACGGGCCGCAGAAGCGGCTGCTGCTCCAGACAGCAGCAGCAGCAGCAGCAGCAGCCGCTTCTGCGGCTGTCTGGAGCAGTTTCTCTGTTTGCATCCACCATTGTGTTCGCCTTTTGCCAGCATCGTTACCAAAGACCGCGGAACCGGTCCTTGGTAACGATGCTGGGGAAAACCTGGTCTGATCCAGGGAGACGGCATCCATCCCACTTTGGATGGTGCAGCTCTTCTTTCTAGAAATCTGACCAGATTTATTCATTCTCCTAAATGCTGACAACCCAGGGTCCAGACCAGGAAGCAGAGCTGTAGTTTAACACACCTCTCTGCAGCTTCTGTACTGTAACCCACCCATTACCCTATTGAGACGGTGTCTTTCCCACGGCCAATACCGAATAGATCAAAAACTGATCTAAAAGAAACAAATCATGAAAATCTAATAAAAATCAATATGGCTTACCTTGAAACAAAAAATAAAACAATTAAATGTGGTCTATTAAATACAAGGTCTCTCCCTACAAAGACTTTGTTAGTTAATGTCATGGTTTAAAGGTGTTTTGGCCCACATGCAGACACAGTCGGATACAGAAACAGTGTTAAGATGTTTATAGATTGATAGATTGCCCGAGCAAAATCTGAGCAGGAAGGGATTCAGGAGACTGGTCTTTGAGGCACAAAGTCACACATAGAGTAGGGTGTATTACAGCATCTGAAATGCCAGACAGCATCGAGCTACTGATTAAGAACTAGTCCAAACAAGAGTAGGAAATGGACATTTAAAAAGAAAGTACATTACTTACTGTTAGGATGAAGAGATTGTGATGCATTGCAAAAACCATAATGACTCATGTATTTTTTGACTACATTTCTTGATTGCCAACTGCGCTCAGTCCCTGTTGTATTCAACCAGTCTAATTTGTCATTTAGACAAAAGTTGAGGTTGCCCAAAAATAAAGAGATGTCATGCTTTAGATGAACCCGAACACAACCACACACATAGAGCTCAGTTTTGTGAGTTTATTGAAGTCAATGAATTGTGGAGGATGAGGACCAGAGTCTTGACCAGGCAGGAGCAGGAGGCTGTTAATGGTTGGAGCAGGTGGATAGTGATGGCAGGAACTGGCAAGCAGGACGGAGCCGAGGCACGGAGGTAGCAAGACCAGCGGCAGGGTGAAGACTTGGAACCAGAACTAGACCAGCGACACGGCAGAGTGGAGACTTGGAACCAAAACCACAGCAGGATAAACAGCTCGACTGGGTTAATACTTGCAGGACCGGAGAGAGAGCCGGACCAGAACCACAGCAGGCAGGCGGGGATGAAGAGAACTTGGGCTGGATGAGAACAGGATGATGGTTAACAGGAGTAAACAGAACTAACTGACGAGGAAGGACTGAATGCAGGGAGCTTAAATAGGGAGGCTGACAGGTGTGCTGAGTGCTGGCTGATTAGTGGCTGAAAAGTGTAGATGATTACTGAGGTGGATAGGAGACTGAGGTGTATGGAGGGTGAAAAGTGCCCTGAAATGTGCATAGTGCAGAAGACAAAGCTGCACCATGACAATAGAGGGCAATCCAGGTGTTTTGAAAGATCATGAAAAAGTTTGTGAAAGAATGAAGTCTCATCAACATTTGGGCCATTTATACTGACAATACATAACTTTTGGTTATGAATACATTTTTTATTATCATAAATTTACTTTCAGGATCTATAATTTTGTCTAATGTTGTACAACTAATGATTTTGTGGTAAAAACCGAATTTGGTAAAAGGCTCCTAAAGTACTGAGTAATTGATCACAACCTCTGATTTGTTATTCAACAGTTAAGTTGTTAAATGAACAAAATATAAAGTTCTGTGCACCTTCTGGTATTTAAAGACTGAAATAATAAGACACAAAAAAACCAACAGTCTCATATAGAAGAAACATTTTCTTAATATTTATATTTCAAAATAACACATCTGACACCAATACTTACTGTAAGTAATACATATTACTGTATAATCACTTGATCGCTGAGTGGCTCAGTAGATAGAAGATAACATTAAAACAACAAAGCTTGTTGAAGTGTTCAAACAGGAGGTCTCGCTTTAAAATTAATGAAGAGGTTTCTCTCTGGTGCATTTTTGGTTTGAACAAGTCAGTTCTTCATTCAGTGACGTCACTCATGATGCATAGAGTAGCCAGAACTGTTATTCATGCAAGAGTAGTGATAATTTACAATAATATTATTTAAGTAAAATTAGAAGGTTCACTGCAGTAAAACTACTCCTGAAAAGTACATTATTTTCAAGTTACTCAAGTAGGGGGAACTGGGACACCAACACCTTTTGGACTTAACTCTCTTACACAGAGATGGTTTGGATTAGACAAACTAAATCTTTACACAATAAATTACCTGTGTTGTTTGTCAAAACCATTTAAAGCTAATCCTGGTCTGATGTGGTGTGCTTTATCCAGGGCTAGAGGGTAACAAATAGGATTAGGATTTACTACATCTGGCAGCCGGTTCTCCACAAACCACATGTCAGAGCCCTCACAGTTTTCAGGGAGACCCACCAGTCTAAAATTGTTCACACTGGATCAACCTTTTTATCCTCAAGTTCTCTGTTACATTTCTGTAAACTGTCGACCACAGCTTTCAGGTCAACCTGTTCATCCTCCAAAATGGATAGACTCACCTCTGCCTGTGACATTCGCTCAATACATTCATCCACCTCCTTTCTAATTTCATTTATTGCTTTCAGTACATTGACAACTCTCACAGCCACCTCTGCTTTCAAATTACGTAACTCTCCTAGAATTTTGTCTTTAGCCATGTGTAATTGTTGTGTCTGGTGCAGTGGTGGCTGGTGAAAAAAAATCTTGGTGGGGCTGGCCAATAGATTTCCCTGCCTAACCCAGTACATGCATTTAAATTAAAAGTCGGAAAATTGCTACGATTCCACAATAAGCATTTAATTAATAAAAAAAACATTGTTCACAAAGGATTATTTTAGTATTTTTGTCTTAATAATCCTTTTCACAGACTCATGCCAGAGGGTTTGCATACATTGTACATGTACGTATATTATTACGAAACAAACGTTTAAGTCTTGACTTCAATATATATCCTATTTTTTATTTATATAATGATTTAAGTAGAACAATGACTAGTGCAAAATTAAGTTGTATTTACCGGAGATGAAGTGTAGACTGCAAATTTTGTCGTGGTATGATGGCTGCCACAGTCGATTGGCATTGTCTGACTGCATCCTTTTCATTTAATTTATTCATTTCTTTCTTCTTTCTTCGTCCTTTGGTAAACGAAAGAAACGTACATCCGACAATTTGGAATGCCTCTGTGTGCAACCGGGAGCACAACAAGTCGTAGGCATTGTTTAGATTCCAAAAATAAACTAAAAGTACGCTCTAATTCACCCGTTTTGTCACGCTGGTAAGCGAAAACAGTACTGTTTTTGCCGACCACCGTGACCCGGATGTAGCGCGGATGTAGCTTGTGACGTCACGCGTGAAGTGCACCTATCACCGTGCAGCTAGGGCTATGACTCCAGGAGCCCCAAACCCATTCATTTTGGCAATGCTGATTGACCAAATATTTATAAATCTTCCCTAGCAACAGTATACGATTGGTTATTTCGCTACAATTGTAGGGCTCCTTGAGTCACAGCCCCACAAGTGTAGAAGAAGAGAAATGATACGTTCTGTTGGTGGAAATGCACTGTTAAATGAGAGTCAATTGATAGAGTCAATTACTAGAAGTGTTTCAATAATTCTTATTACATGTAGCCACGTACTATCAAGTAAAAACTGACATTAATAATACTATATATATATATATATATAATCTATATATATTTTGACTTTTCCCCTCCACATCTAGGGAGGGCAGCGCCCGAGCGCCCCCTATGGGCCAGCCGCCACTGGTCTGGTGGCTAGAATCAATAACAAGGTGTCCACAACATCATCGCTAGCATCCTTAGCGTCTTTGCCTGTAGCATTAGCTTCCTTGCTAGCTCTTTACATGGCGACATGCAGCCCAAAGTGTGTTAGTTTAGGCTGCGTAGCCTTCCTTTTCCTTACCCACTTTTTCACTGTCAGGAATTTTTGCACCAGTTTCATAATTTAAAAATTTATTTTTGGCCCAAATATAAGGATTAGTCAGGAATGTTGGAGGGAATGCGAGCTGACGTGACCTTCTAGCTTACGGCCATTCCAGTAAGTCCATGTACTACTATTATGACTTTTTTTTGGCCTATTCATTTACATTGGCTAGCAACCCAGTCATGTGACTATTAAACATAAAAATATGGCTGCCATTCCAATTGAACAATTAAAGGGAAGCTTCTGCATTTTTATGCATTTTCATGGCATTTATTGTGAAAAGTATTCATACTATTTTCATAATCTTTGTTCTGGGAAAGTGATACTAACACATTTATTTGTAAAGCACTTTTCATTGTTAAAAGCAATCCCAAGGTGTTACAGAGTACAAAAAAATCTAGACAATCTTTCATTTATTAGTTTCGGCAATGATTTCAATGGGATCCCAGAAAACGTGAGAATACCGTTGTGACAGTGGTTGCTATGAACGTGACAATTTCTATGACACTAATTTGTGCCAACATTCCCCTAGAAAACAAAATCCACACGTTTCATCTTATGATTCCTACCAAGAATGCCCTGTACATCTCTCCATTAATTCTTCCTTAAATTAAATGTAGTCGGCTAGTACCAAATACTGTAAGACATCCCACACCACGACAATCCCACCCTCAAACTTTACCTTTAGAATAAATTTACTTTGGGTCATATGCAAATACTTTCTACCTCAAAACATGGTATATGCAACAACATCCAGAAAGTTCATAGAGTAAATTCTTACAGTATTTTACTTTAACAAGATTTTCTCCAGCAGTAGAGACGTGAAATGAGTGTGCATAGAAGCCATTGCAGCTGAGTGCATTACTTGGAATAACTGTACCTGCTATTTTCTGTTTCTTTCTGAAGCTCTTTGCAAGTGCTTTTTAGTATTTGGAAAACTTTTTTTGATAATTGAATTTACTACTCTGTCAGACACATTACCTGGGTACCTGGCTGTAACTGGTTTAAGGTGAAATTATGTTTTGTCTATTACTGATCATGGCTGCAATATCAGCAATATAAATGTTAAGAAGTTCAAAAAATGCTGCTGTGATATTGCCTGGGGAGATGGCTATTTAATGTCTTGTTTTTATTTAGCCCAGAAAAGAATGAAGATCTGACATTTTTGATCAAATGGCCCCATCTAATTCAGCTTTACAGACATGTTAAAAGTCCTGTTGGATTAACCTATATAATAAATCCCAATCAACTGTCCTCCACCTTCGGACATTAAAAAATGATAAAAAAAAATCCATGTGAGTGAAACTAATTACAGGGTTTTTTAAACTTCTTTTAAACATCAGCTAGCTGTTGTTTAGAGAGGGATTAAAGCTGCAGTGAAGTAACTGTATTTGCGGCCTGCTGAAAATTGACCAGGGTAGATGTAATCTAAACCACCACCTATTTTACAGCTTAAATTATATTAATTCAGGCAAGGTTGCACTTGATATGTGGTATGGTGCCCTAAACAAATGACAAAAAATTATTAAACTACAGTTTAATTATTTTATGGTATAAGGTGGACAATTTAAAGACTAATACAAAGTACTTCAACTGTGTTTGAAAAAACAATGCTATATGTTCTCTAGAGTTGCTTACTAACAGAAATAGATGCCATATACAACCAAACGACTACATGTTGGTGTCAGAGGAGCCATGCTGGAATATCTGAAGAGTAAATATGAGCTTAATGGATTTTCTGAACCATGGATAAAAAAAGGCATAGATGATGGGGTTCAAGCAGGAGTTAAAGAAAAACAAACATATTACAAATGCAGCAGATGATGCACTCATAGAGTTATCTTCCCCTGTAAGAGCAACACAATAATATGGGCACATGCAAAGCAAAAACACTAATACTACAAGGCCAAGAGTTTTTGTTGCCTTGACCTGGGATTTTTTAGCTCTAACTGAATGTCTCAGTGTGACAGCTGCAATGTGAGAACGCATGGCTCCAGCCTGAGACATAGCTACCATAAACAATCTGATATATAAACCTATAATAATGATCATTGGAATAATAAAAGAAAATGCAAGATCTGCATATCCTGCTATGTAGCTAATGACAAAGGCACACTCTCCAACACAAGAGTTGTACCTCCCTGGCTGTTTTACGTTGTCTATCAGAATCAGACTTTGAAATATCCAAGAACAAATCCAGCATAGGAAGATGCAGATCTTTACTCTGCCTTGTGTAATTTTGGTGGAGTAATGCAGAGGGTAACAAATGGCAACATATCGGTCAACAGATATGAGCACCATGGTTCCTATCGATGCAGAGGTGATAACATATGCTAAATATTGATACACAGTACACATAATATCACCATATAACCAGCAGCCATCTATGAGCACAATTTGAAAAACCAATAAGAGGCCCACAGAAAAGTCTGAGCTGGCCAGCGAGAGAAGTAGGAGGTTGGTGGGAGTGTGAAGCTGCCTATGGAAGAACAGAAACATGCTTTTATAAATATATATGTTATAGAACTTATCATTAATTGTAAATGCTGAATCATAGTAAATTTCTTTTACAATATTGGGTAGTTACCTGAAGTGTGAGATAGAGATGATGACCAGCAAGTTGAGAAATGCAGTGAGACCAGAGATGAAGCATAGCACAACGTACATAAGCATAACCTCAAAGTGAGGAAGATTTGGCTTCCTGCAAGAAGAGTTAAATAGCTCTGGGAAGCAGAGCTCAGAGTCCTCCATCATATTTGGCAGAACAAGACTGTAAACTGTGGAAACCTCCATTTTTTTTCATCATCCCGTTACATTATCTCCACCCTCCTCTTCTATCTCCACGCCTCATCAGTTTAATTGACTCCATAGAAATGTTTGAGTTACTTCATTTTTTTTATATTAGCATCACCAGCTTCTACTCTAAGTTATCTAGCTTTATCCATACTATTTTTTTCTTTAATGTTTGAATGATATGCAACATGTCCCAAGCAAATGGTCAATTTGATCGTCTGTTAGATGCCCAAAAGACAATACAGTATGACATGAGATATGTTACATAAATTACACAAGGTAGGATTGTAAAATGTCATGTAATAACATCTTGAAAAAGCCAGTTCACAAAAATCCATCCCTACAACATATAATAAAAACATCTAGGGATTAGTTAGAGAAATTGTTCATTATGCAATAGCAAATCTTCTAAGCCTATATAGTAATCTTTCTGGAAGGTTTTCCAGGATGAAAATGTATGTGACTGGTCCAGCAGGTGGTAATAGGACAGTTTTCCAAAAATCTATTACACACATCTTTGATTTCACCATTTGAAGTCTGTTTCTGCAACTTCAGAAAATACAGACTCAACTTACAAGCTCCATATCATGTCATCATTGGTAGCGCCGATGGGAAGACAAACACATTTCTTTCACTGTGCTAATTTTTAGACAGTGGAAAAACACAAGTGCAGTTGTAAACATTCACACAGAGACATGTCCTGGGTTAAAATTTCTGTTTGGTCTTTGTATGTGGAGTGTGTATATTATCTCTCATATCTCACTGAGTACCCCTGCCATCAACCTATTTAGCTAGGTTGCAGTGACGTGCAGTCAGGGGAGGCAAGTGAGGCCAGGCCTCACTTGTCATCATGGAAAGAAAGAAAATATATAATAATGATAACATAATATAAATTGTGATTCACTCAGTCATTTGTAATAAAAGTTATTTTTTTAATCTAATTTCCTCATTTTTTATCATATTCTATTTAAAATCACACACTTTTCGCTTCTTCCTGTCTCTAGATCATAAATTCAATTGTTCAAACAGTTATGAACTGATTTTCCACAATTTAATATAAGTAGATTACGAATTGTGTTTTGGTCATCAAACTGTGTGCAGGTAACATGTTTTCGTGCTGCTGGGCGATCATAACCAGCAAAGAACTGGTTGTAGGTGAGACCGGCAGTTCCTTGGCCTCTAGGCAGGGGGCGCTCAAGGAGCACAGCTCTAGAGTCACAGCAAGTTATGGATGTTTTATTAGCGAGTTATGCTAAACAAGTAAAGCACTAAAAAGACTCTAAACATACAGCCGGAACGGGACTGGTCAAGGAAGGCTTTCCTCCCCGGCAGTGATCTCCATTGAGACTGAGAGACTTTTAAAACTGAAGAAGATAAAGAGAACTTTTACCGGAAAGTGGCCGATATCTTTTAGCAGAAAGAGCACCGCATGGACTTCATGTATAAGTAGAGGTAAGACAGCGATAATTACTCATGTTTTGTTTTTGTAATGAAATGTGCTTAATGTGTGTTATATTTTTAGAATGTGTTACAAATGCAGAAATCCTTCATAACTCATGAACTGTTACCAATCAAATGACAAATAATGTAGTTTTATTTTTTTCATCAAAGAATCAATATTTTTCCATGTATCTTGGTGAATTAATTTGGTACAATCAGTCTCCTTCAGCACTTTGCAGTGATTCTACTCTGTAGAGTGTATAGATTTGTAAATTTGACTCTGATTACATCAATGCCTCACCAGCTATGAACCCTACCGCACGTCAATGCTAGGTTGATGGCCGTTTAAGCTAGGTTACACTTGAAGCATTCAACAGGGCATGGGGGTGTGTACTAGAGGTGGGCGGATCGATCCTAGGATCGATACTATCGATATCAACGCGGGTATTGATATTGAACAATATTCTTTTAACAGGATCGATCCTTTTTATTCTCTCCCGCGCGCGCTGACTGCCGCAGATTCACCAGTATCCCCTTCTGTGTCACGGGCAGGCACTCTGCTGGCTGCTGCTCCCCCTCCCCTCTCGTACATGGCTCAGCGGCGCCAGCCAATCAGCACGCAGGTTCAGCCTGTCCCGCCCACTGTGCTCTCTCAACTCAACATACACAAACAACCGCCGCGCGCGGCGCGCGGCTCCTGTTCAGACACGGAGAGAGAGAGACCGCTAGAGCGGAAAAACATGAAGAGAGAAATATGTTTTGTAAAAAGCCGGTTAAATTAAGTGGAAACACAACAAATGTATCTAAGCACGTGAAAAACCATGAGGAAGAAAACGTAGAGCGACAGAGGAAACTTCCCTGATTGCCCCGACAGACCCACAGACTGACGTCACTGACTGAGGCGTTTCAGTCCTCCGGAGGACATCCAGGTAGATCAGAGCAGCAGTTCATGTTAATTTTCAAAGTAGATATTATCTATCATATGTTACTGGAGCCCACACAGAAAATGTAATTAAGACCTTGAAAGAACCCAGTACATATATCCTATTAAAAAGTGTTATTTAAGATAAGATAACATTAGCTAATCCTTTATTTATCCCACGACGGGGAAAATTATAGGATTAAAGCAACAAGCAGGTGCACACAATACGGACAAAATTACATGAGGATTGAAAGATATAGGCGGTGGATTAGGAAAAAAACACTGAACATAACTTTATTATTATTATTTAATTGTAATAATAAAATAAAAATCAAATGTTAAAAGTATTGGTATCGGATCGATATCGGCGATACTGCCCCTTGTATTTACTTGGTATCGGATCGATTAAAAATTCCCGGTATCGCCCACCTCTAGTGTGTACGACAACAATGACACAATCACAGCATCAGATTTCCTCTGGAATGGAACTCTGTAGAGCTGTTTCATGGCTATATGGTTTCATCTGAGGACACGGTTAATTGTGGTCTCACTCACAGTATTTACATTTCTGCAGCCTGGATTTCACGCAGCCTAATGGCATTATTTGCCAGAACCATGTTCACAATGGCCGCCTTCTGCTCAGCATTCAAAATTCTGAATCTACCACCACCAATCAGTAGCCTTTCGATTCTATAAACAATACATGAAAGGTGGAAAACATTACATGATATATTGTATATCACTACAGATATATCTGTATATACTGTATAGCAATATTACCTGTTCCCCTTGATGCAACTGTGTTTTTATTGAGAAAAGGTTGGACTCTTTGTCCAGTCTCTGTAAGTGAAAGGCCATGATTTACCACATGATCAATCACAGTTGCCCAAATTTCATCTTACAAAAAATCATGTTTAATTTTTGTTTTATGGATATACAGACAATCAACCTAAAATGTATATTTCAGTTTTGGAGGACAGATATTTCATTTTATTATCTTTTGTTTTTGTTGCTTCTTGTGTGATTATTTTGTAATCTAAGTTATTTGTAAATATATTGCTTTAGTTAGGGGGCAGATAACGTAATATTCTTTCTGCCCCCTTCATTTAGACCTTTAGAATGTTTGTTTCTATGTTTAATATTTTAGTTTGAACAACATGAATGAAATAATAAATAAATAAATAAATAAAACTTTGTGACAGGTGTTAGTCCATGTGATGAGTCATGTGCAAAGTTATACAATTTATTTTAGAACTTGTGAAAACAGGACATTTTCCTCATGAAAATTGTGGTAAATGCATGAAAATTGTGTGTAGTGTTTTGGCAAAACTGTGTTTTGGAATTACATCCAGAAAGGAGAGCAGGAATTGTTTTTGTAATTCAGCAGAACTGGTTCAAGGGGTTAGTGCATGAGTTACATGTTGTGGTCATTGTGCCTCAAGTACTAGTTTTTGTGTGGAAACAACACTGTAAGCACATTGGATAGTGAATTTCAGGTTCCTTTTCACATATAATGAAACATTGTCCACTGCACTCTACAGAAGCCTCTGATTTTATAAGATAAAATATAGCTGCAAGGTACACCTTTTAAAAATAATAGTACATTATCTTTTAATTAATGTTTTCACCAAATTGTTTGCCAAGATCTCGCTATTTGCAATAATTTGGAATTACAATGTTGCCATTTTGTATGACTACTTCTTTTGAAGCACAGAGGACTTCAAATGCAGCAATTGTCTTTCACTTTTCTTTAGCATCTGTTTACCAAAATAAACAATAAGGTTTTCAATTTACTTTTAAAAATGTTTTATGGTATAGAATCGTTGGTCGTTGGAGATGCCTGTGTCTAAGAGGAGCTTCTGGGGAAATCAAGCAAAGACAATGGCCAGCCATTGTATTAAGCACCTTCTTCTACTTCAAGGGCTCTGTTCAAAATTTTCTAATTATAGTCCCTAGGTCCTATTCCTTGACATTTCATGAGGTCAACAGTAAGAACTCTCATTGGTAGGAAAGGAGTTCGGACTGCTGTGCTGATTTTGGAGAACCTTGAACTCATACATATTTATACATCAGAAAGACATGGATTATGCTAGTCAAATACAGGCTTTCAGCCTTCTGAAACTAGAAAAAAATGAAAAATTGCACATTAAACAAATAGAAATGGCTGAAGCTCTTCATCATACAAACCAATACATATCAATGCGCGCACATTTTCACATGTCACACATAGTACATTTGAAGCAATAATGTCACTGTCATGTTTTGTAACCTGAACCTGAACACACCACACTCAGAGTTAAATTTTAAGTGAGTTTATTGAAGAGGATGAATGGTGGATGATGATGACCAGAGTCCAAACCAGGCTGGAGCAGAAGGCAGTTAATGGCTAGAGCTGGCCAACAAGAAGGTGGCAAGACCAGCAGCACAGCAGAAAGGAGGTAGGAAACCAGAACCACAGCAGAATAAGCAGCACGACTGGATGAATACTTGCAGGGCTGGAGTGTCACATAAGGGATTGTGGGATTCCTAATAACTTCTTTGCACTAGTGAGGGACATCACAAGCTTCCAAGGCTAAGGGAACTATAATAGGAAGCATACAGGTTTCGGAAAACACCTATCATGGCGAACGCTGACTCACTTTTGCTTTGGCAAGTCCTTCCCAGTTTCTGATAAAATGTCTGGCCTGCTTTCTGAATAGCTTTGCTTTAAATTAAGGAGCAATGAACTGACTTATTTTCTCTATCCACTATATGGCTAGTAATAATCCTAATATTTCCCCCATGACTGCGATAGACTGGCGACCTGTCCAGGGTGTACCCCGCCTCTCGCCCATTGACAGCTGGGGATAGGCACCAGCACCCCTCGCGACCCCAGCAGGGATAAGAGTGTCAAAAAATTAATGGATGGATGGATGGATTTCCCCCAAAACAACCCATTTGTGAGTTTTGTTCCTTGAGCTATTCAAAATTCTGCCACAATATTGGCTATTTCTGTCTTTCCAGCTGAATTTTTTTGAGGCATCATATAGATCTAAACATAATCATAATAGCTGTTAATATTTTCCTGTTCTGAGAGGAAATATGAGTTCTTTAGCCTGACCATGGCCTCACATGTGATTTCTTTTGTCCAATCACAGGCATAATTTTACTGTAAATTAAAATGTCAAAATATAACAGAAATCAGAATGATCTCTTGTGAATTTAATTTTAGTTGAATGTATCCTCTGTATTTAATTTCATATGTAGTCACATTTTGATGGAACATGGTTTAAAAGATGACTAGGAATATGAACCTCCAATTCTATTAAATAAAAAAAAGTTACTTTGGTTTAAACTTTTGTAGTCTCTTGCATCAAAAAATCTGTGTTAAAATGTAAGCATCAAGTTGCATAAAGTATTCATCACAACCAGTGGTGACTGGTTAATTTACAATTGTATTACTAACAGAAACTTCCTGTACATGTGAAAGGCTTCACTAGACCTGAGGAGAGGGGAGTCATGGAGGCAACACTGATCAACAAAGTTCACAACCCCAATTCCAATAACAGTTGGTCTCTAATATTTGCTTAGAGTTTTGGTGCCATTGCAATTTATGATAGTCTCCATATTTTAAGCTTTTGTTTTATGGCTTTTGAAACCGTCTACTAATATTATTATGTGTCTGATATACTGCATTCTGGAATTACGTCTTCTAGTAATGTTTCTGAGATTTAGAATTTCTATTTTGTGGGGAAAGAGGAAGTCTATAGAATATTTTCTTACATATCAACTCTTACATATTTTAAGCCTCAGTTTTGATCATAAAAAAAGGCTGAGGAGGGGCCTGTGCAATGACCAAATGTCTTCAGCTCTTTTGAGGTAGCTGCAAACAGCTGCAAAGCAAGACGGATGGCATTATTGGTGATATCAAATAATGGCATCAGATATGATAGATATCCAAAGGGTTGTAATTAATAAGGACATTCATTTGAGTGCATAGAAAGAAAAAGCTAATAGACCAGGGCCTCAATTGAAGAAAAGCAGATTGAGGAAACCCTAAGGCCAACAATATCATGACAACAAGCATTAGAAACCATACACATAAAATGTGCCTTAACCCCTTAATGTATGAATCATCCATGATGCAATCGTATCATATTCATTAAAGTATTACCTCTTAAACCTTTAAACATTGTCACACCACAATCACACAGTTCATATTTGTATTTCAGCTGGTAGCCCAACATAAAGTAGTGCGTGATTTTAAGGTGTGAGGTAAATGATACTTGGTGTTGGACATATTTTCTAAAAAAATAAATAAAAATAAAAATTCTATAAAATTAAAACAAAAAATCTGAATAGTTTGAGGTAGATATGTGAAAAAAGAAAAACTTGCTGCAGCACCCCCTTGTGGATAACAGTTGATACACAAATAAATCTTCTGACTGTTTACCTACTTTTCCTTGCATGGTAGCTGGGAGGAGGATTGGCAGCTTGAAGGTTTTATAGATGTCAATTATTTTGCAGTAAGGCATTGTGATCCCATTAGCCAGAACTTGTTGTTCAGGCCTTGGTGTAATTTTCTTTTCTACTTGCAGGAGCAGTCGCCTTGTCTGTCAACATATTTCTTTTAAGTCCATGACAGTGAAGAAATGTAGTCAGAGCTGACAAATATTTTCTGTCTCAGCTGGAAAACTTTCAACTTGCTCAGTAATTACAAAAAATAGTTGTGGACTTTAGACACTCCCCTCTTTGTCCATATCTTGTGCTTAACTTGTACATGTTTTATTCTAAAACAGGGGTCCCCAAACTTTTTTAGCCGCGCACCCCCTTCCATATATATATATATATATATATATATATATATATATATATATATATATATATATATATATATAGAGAGAGAGAGAGAGAGAGAGAGAGAGAGAGAGAGAGAGAGAGATAGACATAGATAGATAAATAGATATACAGTATATAGATATACATAAAACGGTTGCAGTTATAACTCACGCGCCATAAGAAAGGTTCTAAATCTGAGTCTGACGCACAATTTACACCGCAAAATACAAACACGAAGTAGTTTGATTTGTGTCCGGTGACGAGCGAGCGAGTGAGAGAGAACTGGTGAAGCAGCAGAGAGTAACAATAACTCCAGCAATCCATAAAGATGTTATTAATCAAAGAATTCTTTCTGATTGTTTCACATGGTTACCTTCAGCTGGTAAACACACCCACGGCAACACACCTCGGCTCCCCCAGCCCGTTTCTGCCTGAATATGCGCTAAAACTGCCTCTTTAAAATGAACTGCACGGTGCAGTCTGCACCTGTCTGAATTGCAATGAAAAGTATTTTAGATCTGTGTGTGGGCATAATTAAGAAATCGCGTCTATACTAATTCCCCCCCAGCAGCTGCAGCGCAGTGACATACCGTGTCAGTGTTTGTCACTGGTTTAAAGTCACGGCACCATGAGCAGTAGCGCTGTCTGTAGGCACTGCGCGATCCATAGAGAGACCGAGTCACTCAATTTAATCTCGTAAATAAAACTTTCGACCCGAATTAAATGTTTCCTCTGCTGACGTGAACAACGTAAAGTCAGGAAAGAGAAAGACATTTTCTGATTCTGGCTCGGTTTCTTCTCCCGGATACGTTGCGATTCTCTCCTCTGTTGCCTTCAATTCCTCTCTCACTTTCTTCCTCTCCTCTTTAATGACTAACTTTCACCTTAGATGTCTCACCTGTTTCCCTAATTTCAGCCAATTGAGCATATTTGTGAGAATGATTGAAGCAAAGACCACAAGCCATGTGCGCATCTACAGCACAATACGGATTTTTAATCTTAAAATGAAGCGTAGAAGAAGATTTCTCCTAAATACATACATGTTCCTGTTAATAATGTTAGATTCCATTATGACACCCAAGCACCAGACCGAGGTTTTGCTGCTAACACTTTATTTTAGGACGAACAGAACGGGACAGCTTTCACTCCGGCAGTCCCCCGATTCCCGACTCCTCTCGCCGGATCTGGGGAGAGAGGAATCTGTTTTAAAGGAACAGTAAGTGTGCAACAGCATTTAGCAATAAAGTCTAAGGATCATTACAACAAATTTGTATTGATTGATTAAATTTACAGTTTTTAAGCTTTACAAAAGAAATGCTTATTTACACGTCTTTTTTGTGTGGGGGGAAAGAAAAAACACAGTCAGACACCATTACAGTTTTCGCCTCGCGCACCTCCTAGTGGCAGCTCGCGCGCACCACACTTTAAGAATCCCTGTTCTAAAACAATGGGGCCACTTCTGACATAAACACATGAAGGCAGAGTAAGATTTTTATTTGGTAGAAATTAGAACACAATGAAAAAAAAAGGAAAACAGATAAGTTAAACTTAAAAAGAGGAATACATTTAATGCTGAAAATTTTTTCGAGTATGTTTGAGGGTTATGACAACAAACTCTTAACAACATGCTTTCCTGTATTGTTTTCTTTTTGCACATTAACACACACACACACACACACACACACACACACACACACACACACACACACACACACACACACACACACACACACACACACACACACACACACACACACACACACACACACATTCCAAGTTCAGGACCATAGCCTGGGCTCAGGGGAGCAGTTTCATTAGCTGCGAAACAAAACAAACATACATGTGGTTAATGGCTCTCTGATGATTTCTTTCGTCCAGAATTTACACCTTCTTGTGTTGGAGCCAGATGGCTGCAAACTACTGTCTCTGTGGAATCTTTCCAATCAGAGGTGTCAGTAAACTAATATAGTGTGCCACAGTAAACACATGATGCCAGTGCCACACATCAGCTCAGGATGTAAACTATGGAAAGAAAAACATAATGAAACCTGTGATGAGTTTAATGAGTCAGAAAGTTAATGAAGGCCTGAACTTTGTACTTTCTTTTCTAATCAATAGAAAAGAAAGGTAGTAACAATTAGATTTGATGGCAGAATATTTGCTTCAGCTAGAAAGCAAAAAAATTGTCTTTGCGGGGAGTCGGAGCTTAGATCCAAATCAACAATTGAATGACTTCATGACCGCACAGTCTGATAGATAGAGCTAAGTCAAGACTTATTGCTGTTAGTATCCTACCCAAGAAGTTTGAATCCTCAAACCATATCAAAAGTGCTGAAACAAATTGTTAATATAAGGGTGTGGGTTTTTGCAACTTTTTTGTGAAATTGAACAGTCATGGCAGCACAGGAGCCGGCATTGAGCCCCAGAGCAATGGAGGCCCAGATCTACCATACCAGGCAAAACCCCAGATGCAGGCTATGCAAAAAGGCCCCGCAAACCATCCAGCATCTCACAATAGTGTGTAAGATACTAGCAGGGAGGGAATACATGGAATGTCATAACCAAGTGGCTGGTATAGTGCACAGAAACATTTTTTCAGAATACCAACTGGAGACCCCCAGGTCAAAATACGAGTCCCCTCCCAAGGTGGTGGAGAATGACAGAGCTCATAATCTGTGGGACTTCCAGACACAAACACGCAAAATGGTATTGGCCAACCAACCAGACATTTTGATCATTGATAAGACGCAAAGGACAACCGTTGTGATCGATGTGGCCATCCTGAGTGATGGAGACATCAGCAAAAAAGAGCACTAAAAACTGAAGAAATACCAAGGGCTCAGGGAAGAACTAGAAAAAGCCTGGAAGGTGAAGACAACAGTGGTGCCCATGGCCATTGGAGCATTTGGAATATTTGGAGCAGTAAACCCCACTCTGGAGAAGTGGCTCCAACATACATGTCAGTCCAGAATAACGCAATCTTAGGAACAGCTAACATCCTAAGAAGAACCCTCAAGCTCCCAGAGGACCTGAGCTTGAGAAATGGAGAGCTAACCACCCTGCTATGGAGTATGAAGGGTGAAAGAGAGAGCAGTTTAAACACACACACACACACACACACACACACACACACACACACACACATATATATATATATATATATATATATATATATATATATATATATATATATATATATATATATATAAAAACATTGCGACTTTTCAAAGCAGTGTTATGTGGCCCACACACATAGCAGAGATAGGGATTTGCAGTTAAGTCCAAGATTATTCGGACCCTTGATGAATTTAGATTTAAAATTATGTTAATTCATAATTTAATTTATGTTGTTAAGGTTATTGCTGGCAGATAATTAGAGAGGTATGTTTCAATGGGTGATTAAAACAATGCAAAATTAGTAAATTAGTATTATCAGAAATTGACACTCAACAGCTTATATTGGTTATCTCACTAATAATAATAATAACAATAATAATAATAATAATTGTATTTATGTACTTCACATTTCAAGGAAATCTCAAAGTGCTACAAAGCAGAAGGCTGAAAACAACCCCCTGGAATAGTAGACAAATTAAAAACAGCATTTTACAAACACCATTATTGATATCACAAATAAAATCATAATAAAGTGTCTCAAAGGCTTTTTTAACAAGTCTTTTTTTAAAGGCCGCCACACTTTGTGGGGCTCTTAGGGTCGCTGGGAGGGCATTCCAGAGCCGATGGGGCAGCTGCCTAGAAGGCCTTGTCTCCCATAGATAAGAGTTTGGTCTTGGGTTGGTGGAGGAAGTATGAGGAGGTGATGGAGCGGAGGTTTCAAGAAGCAGTGTGTGGGATGAGTAACTACTTGTGGTAGGCAGGGGCTGTTCCATGTATGCACCAGAAAGTGAGGAGACAGAGCTTATATTGAATTCTGTATTGAATGGGCAGCCAGTGGAGGGATTTGAGCACAGAGTGATAGGGTCATACTTGCACCTCTTTGTCGGGACCCGGGCAACACAGTCCTGAATGTGCTGGTGTTTTTGCAGGCTTTTGCCAGAGATCTGGACAAGGAGTGCATTGCAGTTGTCCAACCTGGAGGAAACAAAGGCATGGACTAACTTCTCTGCATCTGGTTGGGAGAGGGAGGGGCAGAGTTTGGCGATGTCTTCGAGATGGAGGAAGGAGACCTTGCAGAGATGGATGTCAAATGTGAGGTGCGAGTTCAGCCTGTCCAAAATGTGTGACAGAGGATGACAGGGTAATAATATGATCAAAAATAGGGATACTGCTAAGGGAGGCCTGTTTGTGTACCTGTAGACCACTGGAGGTGTAACACCACTCCAGGGCACGGCCAGCTGGTTGTATTCTGCAGAGTTCTGTTGTCTACCATGAGTCTGACCAAGAGAATGTAACAGTTCTTGTTTTGATTGGTGCATGGGACTCGAGGATATTGCAAAGGCTGGAATTATAGTGGTCAACAGATCTATTAACTGATGTGAACCATATGACTGGTGAGATGTCCCGTATGTCCTGATTAAAGATGGTGGTGTTTATTGCCTTCACATTTCTGAACTGGATTTTGTCATGTTTGGCTTTATATGTTTGGCCCACATGCAGAAACACACTGTTGATCATATTCAACAGTTTATTTAAACAGTGGTGGTGGAGATGGACGTTCGGAGACGACGAGGGAACAATGGATCAGAATCCGTAACCACTGAAAGGGAAGTGAAGACGGTTAGATGGCGGTGGGCTATAGAGGAAACGATCTAAGACTCGTAAGCTTACCACCAGACGTTGAAACCGGACCGGGGAGGACGGTAGGACTCAGTGTGCTGTAGTTGTCGGAGGCAGGTGCCCCAGGGACCGGAGGGTGTAGGCAGAGGGTGGTCCGAGCAGCGTCGCCGATCCAGAGATCCAGGACAACAGGAGGAACCGGACTGACTCGGGGTGAGTGGAGAACTCGAGAGTGGACTCAGTGTGGAGGTTGCTCGGGAGGGATCCTTCAGGAAGGTAACGTAAGCACTCGGGAGGAAACCTGGGAGACACAAAGGTAAGCAATTTAGCTCGGAGGAAACTAATCTCGGAAAGGAGACAGCCTGCCTGTAGTCATACCATGACTGATAACACTCTGGCATCCTCCTGCTGTCAGCACGCAGTTCTTATAGCGCAGCAAAACGCTGCTGAACCAATCCCTGGTGTGCGTGCCCTGCCCACCAGTCAACCGGAAACACCTGCGAAGAAAAGCACACAGAGGCAGAGCCAGCAAACAGCATGGCTCTGCTGAATGAGTCTTGACAGATTTGATAAATTGGCCTGCTAAGGGCAGTTCCATAGAGATTACTTTATAATTAGACACGCCTACATCATAGTCTTTCATGCTGGTAACGGGGACAGTGTCTGTTATGACCAAATTGAGGGTGTGGCCTTTTGTGTGAGTGTGTACTGTAACATGTTGAGTAAGATGCAAGCAGTCAAGAAGTTTGAGGACCTGGCCATCTTTATGTGTGTGTATCCTAGGGGGCAGGCATTGTTTAGTGCTAGATATGGCTCTGGTTTGTGCCAGGTTTCAGTGAGGCACATCATGTCTAATTGTTTGTCCAGAATATGTTCAGATATAAAATTGGTTTTATTTGTGAGTGACTGGGTATTGAAAGGTTCTATTTTTATTATTATATCGGACATGGTCTTACATTTAAGAAATGTGTGGAGAAGGTGAACGTTTTCCATATTTCCAGCCAATGACATGTTGAGTGAGCGCCACAGAACTAAAAATACTTCAGATATGACAGCTTTTCATCATGACTTTGCACATCCAAAGTTTCACATTCTCTGTCTACATCCATCTTGTGTTTTTCTCTGTCAATTCTTTGTGGACTTATACCTGCTGACATATCTGTCACATCCTTAGGCTTTTTCAACAGACATTATAATTTCCTTCATTGTTTGAACTGATGACACATAGGAATGTGGCTGATTAATCAGCCCACGTCGTTCTAAACAAGACAGAATATGACTGCAACAAGAGAGCACATCTACAAAGAAGTTCTAACGCCCTTTCATTAACCTTTTATCACCAACAGGGCCAAACACTGCTGTGTCCGTGGCAGCTAACAAAGCAGCAACCATCACAGGTTGACAAAAGCAAAATCCATCATCACAAATCAAACCAAGTTGTTAAGTCTATGTTCCAAAAGCAACAGTTTTTCATTTTGTGGAATGTGGAATATTCAGTAGCCTCTTTCTAAAATTGCTTCACATGTGGACTTTGTTGTTACGCTTTCAAAAACGTGACAACAACATGATAGGTTGTAGTCAACTTCCCTCTTTTCTAGCATGTTCCCATGATGGATTGAACAGAAATTTGTGAGATGTTAAAATTTTGGGAAATTATTTTAGAACCTGGACCTGCCTTAAAATTTTCCACAACTTTTTTCCTTATGTGTGCTGTGTTATTTGACCTTCATGTTCAACTATGTTGCATTTCTTTTTGTCAGGGTTCTCTGTGTTTTCCGTGCTCTAACTCTGCTCCACATGTGGTTCTAGTTGACTGGGGGCGTGGCCCACACCTGCAGCTCATCAGGAGCGGCTTCCACTGGCTTTTTAAGGAGTGCTCAGACAGATGGAAAACGCCAGAGTGTTAACCCAGTCGTGTTTTTCGTGTTTGGATTTACTCACCTGCCTTGACGTCGTGCTCAAAGAACCAGCTCCTCAGAATCCCCGCCGCGCAGATTTTGCTCTGGCAGCTCCCCTCATACTCTCTTGGTGGTACCAAGCCGGGCGTGAGACCCCCCTCCCTGGATTCACCTGGATCACCCGCAACACTTCGGTTCTTCCATCTGCTCCTCCCGTCTGCCGTCAACTGTGGTGCGCTCCGGTTCCCTCGACTAAATGGTAAGCGCTGAATCTTCTGGTATTTTCCCCTGGTTCGATCTCTCGTAACTTTGTTCCTCTTTCTTTCCGTAGTCGTTCCAGCACTGACGTTCAGACCTTTCTCGAGCCACACGATATGTCTTTCCCTGTTGTCCGAGCCTTGAATAAACATCTTACCCGTCACCCAGCTTCGTATTCAGACTGTTCCGTTATCTGCGCCTCTCCAAATCTCCAGTTTAGATGGAGAGAAATTAACATTAATCACACATCAGACTAAACCTCTAGAAGTAACCGTGTCCGGTAATCACAGAGAACAGCTTTTCTTTTTTGTTTTTCCAGTTAAACACTCCCCTGTGGTCTTGGGTCTGGCGTGGTGAACTATTCACAACCCTCATTTAAATTGGGCCGAATCCCGGCTTGAATCCTTGTCTCCTGCCTGCCACTCTCGGTGCTTACAGTCCGCTCAGCCAGTCTCTAATCCCTTTAATTCCTCACCTGAACCGGAGGATACTATCGACCTGACCCGTGTTCCTGAACAATATCACAACCTTCGTCTGGTTTTTAAGTAAAAGTCGGGCGTGCTCACTTCCTCCGAATCGCACCTATGATTGCGCCATAGATTTCCAGGGGTTCCGCTAACCTCCAGCACCCTCTACAACATCTCGAGGTCTGAACGTCAGGCGCTCGAGAAGTACATAGGTGAGTCCCTTTCAGCTGGATTAATTCGCCCTTCCTCCTCTCCTTTAGGTGCGGGTTTCTTTTTTGTCAGAAAGAAAGATGGATCCCTCCGGCCTTGTATCGACTACCGAGGGCTAAATTAGATAACGGTTAAGAATAAATACCTTGCTTCCCCTGTTGTCTTCTGCCCTAGAACCAGTCCAGAGTGCCGTCAGCTTTACCAAGCTCGACTTGCGTAATGCTTATCATTTGGTTCGGGTTTGACAGGAGACAAATGGAAGACGGCTTTTAAGACCCCGCTTGGTAACTTTGAATACCTGGTTAAGCCTTTTGGCTTATGTAATGCTCCGTCCGTCTTCCAAGCGTTAGTTAATGATGTCCTACAGGATTTTTTTGAAAGTCTTTGTGTTCGTCTATTTAGACGATATTTTGATGTACTCTAGTGATCCAGATCAGCATGTTCGCTTAGTCCTTCAATGCCTCTTAGAAAACAGCTTGTTCGTCAAAGCAGAGAAATGCAAATTCCATCAAAGCTCTATTTCCTTTCTCTGGACGAGTTAATCTGAAAAGATTAAAGCGGTAGTAGAATGGCCTACCCCAGACTCCCGGATGCAACTCCAGAGATTTTTTGGTTTTGATCATTTTTACAGACGCTTTATCAAAAACTACAGCCACATCACATCCCCTCTGCACGCCTTAACTTCCACTAAGATTCTGTTCGTCTGGAGTTCTGAGGCTGAAGCCTCATTTTCCGAGCTTAAAACTAGATTTTCACAGGCCCCCATACACATTCATCCCAATCCAGCCAAACAATTCACCCTTGAAATAGACGCATCTGATACAGGTGTTGGTGCCGTATTATCTCAACAGTCTGAGTCCGATAACAAACTTCACCCTTGTGCCTTTTTTTCTAGCTGGCTGTCTCCAGCCGAGCGAAATTATGACGTTGGGGACCATGAACTGCTAGCCATTACTTTGACATTAGAGGAGTGGCGACACTGGTTAGAGGGATCCGAGCCGCCCATAATCATCTGGACAGACCACAAGAACCTCGCTTATCTGCAGTCAGCCTGACGTCTAAATCCCTGTCAAGCCCGCTGGTCCCTGTTCTTCTCCAGATTTAATCTCATCATAACCTATCATCCCGGCTAGAGAAACATCAAGCCTGATGCCCTCTCTCGATAATTTGCACCTCAGGAACAGAAAAGTGAGCCGGCGCCCATTCTTCCCCCCGCATGCACTGTTGGAGCTTTACGTTGAGATTTACAGGATCGGATTAATCAAGCTCTGCACCTTGATCCTGACCCGGGTACCGGTCCCGCGGAGTTATAATATGTCCCCAAATCAGTCCGTCCTGATGTTTTACGTTGGAGCCATGACTCGAAGTTCTCCGCCCATACCGGAATATATTGGACGCAGTCGCTTTGTCCCGTCGCTTTTGGTGGCCGTCTTGGACTAAGGATGTGCGTGAATATGTTCGTGCCTGTCCTGTGTGTGCTTAAAACAAACCTTTGAATCAGCCTCCTTCCAGTCTGCTCAATCCTCTACATATTCCCAACCGCCCCTGGTCTCACACCGCTCTGGACTTTGTAACCGGACTCCCTTCATCCCGGGGAATGACCACCATACTGACTGTTGTTGATCGATTCTCCAAATCTTGTCATCTCATCCCGATACGTAAGTTGCCTAACGCCCTACAGACTGTACAACTTCTAATAAAGCATGTATTCAGACTTCATGGAATCCCGGGGAATGACCGGGGTCCCCAGTTTGTCTCCCAGGTCTGGCGGCACTTTTGTTCTGCTCTCGGTGCCCGCTACACTCTCACCTCCGGATATCACCCTCAGTCCAACAGCCAAACCGAGAGAATGAATCAGCAATTAGAAACCACCCTTCGTTGCCTCACCTCCTCATCACCCACCAACTGGAAGAACTTTTTGCCATGGGTCGAGTATGCCCTCAACTCCCACGTTTCATCTGCTACTGGACATTCACCCTTTGAAATAGCCCTTGGATACCAACCACCTCTCCTACCTACCGATGAACTCCGGATACCCGTATCATCAGTCAACCAATACATCAACCGCTGTCAAGAAACCTGGAGATCCACCGTCACTGCTCTCACTCGCACCACAGAGCAGAACAAGAGGTTCACCGACCAGTGCCGTGTACCTGCCCCCCAGTATCGCCCTGGTCAGAAGGTCTGGTTATCATCTAGGGACGTATTAACTAATCCATCTGCCAAAAAACTTGCCCCCCGATTCACTGGACCCAATGAGATTGAATCCGTCATCAGCCCCACCTCCGTTTGTCTGTGCCTGCCTCCTCACTCCCAAGTTCACCCCACCTTTCATGTTTCCCAGATTAAGCCAGTAATTGATAGTGAGCACTGAAATCTAATGTTGTGGTGTGGAGTAACGTGAAACAATATAAGGTGTATAAAAAGTTTTCATTTATTACGAAATTATTAGGCAAGTGTGGATTCATAGAATCCCTTTGATGTTAATTTTCAGACTTCTAGCTGTGTTACTTGACTCCCCATTGGATTTAAAAAAAGATCCAAATTAAGTGTTAGAAATGCAGGTACTGGTAATCCATTGCCCTCCAGTCAGGGATGGGCACAAATACATCAACATGTATTTCCAAATAAAATACCAACCTTAAAAATGTATCAAAATAAACTACAAAATACAGCAGCCAAAAAATGTATAAAAATAAAATACTGTATTTTTGTATTTTCAAAATACTACAAAATACTTCATTCTAAGAGCCTTTTTCTTCTATCCCTTCACTTGTACACTATGTGGAAAAAACATCTGAAAGCAAGAGACACCCCAATAGGGTAGTTCACGCGTGACGTCAGCGCTACATCCGGGCACGGTGGTTGGCAAAAAACAGAGCTGCTCTCGTGTACTACATGACAAAACGGGTGATTTAGAGCGTACTTTTAGTTAGTTTATTTTCTAAATGTAAGCAATGCCTACGACTTGTTGTGCTCCCGGTCGCACAGAGAAACATTCCAAATCGTTGGATGTACGTTTCTGTCGTTTACCGAAGGAGGAAGGACAAAGAAAGAAATGGATATTTTCAATGAAAAGAGCGCAGGCAGACACTCCCAATGGACTGGGGGAGCCATCATACTATGACAGAATTTGCAGTCTACACTTCATCTCCGGTAAATACAACTTAATTCTGCTCTAGTCATTGTTCTACTTAAATAGCGTTGCACAAACATGTGTGAACAACATCCATCCATCCATCCATTTTCTGACCCGCTTAATCCCTCATGGCATCGCGGGCGTTGCTGGAGCCTTTATATAAAATAATTGTAGCCGTCCAGTGGTTTCAGGGGCTTTCGTGCTCTTTCATCTGTACTGGCCTGCGTGTTTATAAGGCAGCTGCATATGTCGCGGTACGGAACACTTGGCCAGCATTTCACAGAAATGGCTTACTCTTAAAACGATCTTGTGATACGTTATCTAAAGAAGAAAAATATGTGGAGAACTCGTGAGTTTCTCTGTTTGCGTCCGCCATTGTGTTCGTCTTTTGCCAACCAGTCTGGCGCGCATCCGCGAAAAACCCGGATCAAAACAATAACAATGAACTGGTCTATATAAGACAAACAATCCAAATGGATGATTTATTTAGACATTTAAACTGGTAAGCATTTTAACATTTTAAGTGATTTAACACCATAACTACCACAGTGCACAACCTTGATCAATGTAAATACCAAAAAAAGTAAAAATAAAAAAATCTGGTTGTCACATTAATACTGTAAAACATAAAAAAAAAGGAAAATAGCAAACTCAAGTGTTGTGATATAAGCTTGTGAACTCAACTTGTAAGCCTTGTGCTGTGTAACCTTACCTTGTCTAAACTGTGGATCAAAAGAAGTGCTCTAGTTCTCAGTTTCTGCCCTCTACTCGGCCAGATTCAATCATAATTTGTTACATTACGATATTACTGTCTTTGAATTGTAAGGCATTACACTATGCAGGGCAGCCAAACGTTTTCACAGTAGCAGGCCGCACACTATCAGGTAGGAGGGTGCACTTATGCCGGTGCCCGAGCCCCAGAGGGGAGAATTTTGAAAAATAGAGTCTCCCTGATGTATTTTGGAAGCTTTTAAGACAGGTGATTATTTAAAGAATAGAGTCAGAGTGCATGTTTCAAATTGAATAAAAGGCAAAAAAGAAGTGAATAATCAATTCTTCAAAAACAACCTTTGTTTGTTTTTTTTATTATTATTCTTAAAACATTATTTTTTCACATTATTTTTTTCACATGATGTTATCATGTTTTAACAATGTAAGGTAATCTCCATTTGCATAAAATTAGTTTAATTTTAATTACTAGCACCGCATAAAACAGATCAGATTAGGTGAGGTCTATTCATCTTCTTATTATTCACAGTTCTGTTCTAAAAACAACCATAACATTTCTTCACAAACAAAGTCGAATTTTTATGCTAAAAATACAGGGTTGGAATTTGAAATTGAATTTACATGTTGAATTTATTTCAGTCATATCGCTCCTTCGAAATCTCTTATCTCAGTTTAATTTCACTTGCACTCATCACACACACGATATATCATCGGCGAGGATTCTAGAGACGAACACAAAATGCATCCCCTGAAAAACTTTGATAATTTGCAGCTGTAATATCATATTATATGTAATATTATAGATTTTTCAGAATAAAAAGCTAACAGATGTGCATAATCAAAAAAATATCAGAAAAACAATTATAGAGCATTCAGTATTGTAAGAAAGCCCACACTGTTTCTGGATAAATACGTTACTGTATGAGTTAAGTTCTATTCCGTTTTATGCCTCTTTCCTTGTAAAATTGAAATGTCCCATGCTCCTGAATGCACCATAGCTTTCTGACGCTCGTGAATGCATCACACTGGTCTATGAACGCTGTGCTGTGTAGATGCACGTTTGATCTTCTGCTTAAGACAAAGCTTTGCAGTTTCAAAACTCACGTCGGCTCTCACGGTTTATTGTTGTGTGTGAATGACAAGAGACCACAACAAATAAATCAGTCGTACCTTGGATAAAAACTTTGGATTTAATGTTATTCATAACACCTAAAGGCAAAAGGCAAAGGCAAATTTATTTATATAGCACAATTCAGTACAAAGACAATGCAAAGTGCGTGCGTGCTGTGTCCGGGTTCATCCAAAGACAAATCATGACAGGTACATTTCTAAGAAAAAGTTAATTAAAACAGCTAACACTAGTATGAGCCAAAGCTAGCCTACTACAAGTGGCGGAGAAGGTCACCTGTGGTGCTGCAGCAGCACAAATATTGATAATGAGATAAGTCCTATGTAGGCTTTAGGCTAATTACATGAAACACAAGGAAACCGTGTAACATAACTTTAAAAACGGGATTCTTTGAATGTTCACTGGTGAAATTAACGACAGTGAAACTAACACAGAGTTAGTTAGCAGCTAACATTCAAAAGTTAAATAGCTTAGCCTTGCGAACACTGAACGTTACACTGAACAGGAACAAGCGATAAAAAGAGTGATTCATGGTTGAGAATAAATGAGTTACTGAAATAAACTAGGTAAATTTGGTTGCTTACCTTGCTTTGAAACAACTTCCTTGACTGGTCCGGACAAAGCACCAAGTAGAAGATACCTGACTCAATCTAATATGCAGCACCGTGCGTTTTGTGTTGATCGTGCAATGTGTATGGAGCCAGATCGGTCTCGATATTCACAAATGCACAAAAAGATCCACACACACACAGGACAAGATCCACGCATGCACAGGCCCAATTCATGCAAGCACAAAAAAATCCACACGTGCACAAAAAAATCCACACGTGCACAAAAAATCCACACACACAGAACAAGACCCACACATCCACAGCTCTAGGCTTTAAACCTCACAGCATTTGTGTGTGGATTTTTGAGACTGTCCTGCCGTCTCGGGATTCACACAAGCATTTTTTTAAACAGAGAGTGGTTTGCAACCAATCAGAAGCCTCCCTTGTATAAGCCAATCACTGGAAGGTACTCCACGTGGGGTGACTTACTCATAAGCCAATCACATTCAACCTGTTCAGGAAGCGCATACTATGAACACAATGTGCTCTCAGGCTTCAGCGGGCAGCCGCCGTTTGTCTCCCTCTCTCTCCGCAGGTGTTTGCTCATGAGCGGAGGCGCCCAGCTGCAGGTGTCCGCCTCCACCCCCCTGGCCTCAGAGCCGACGTCGAAAGCCGCCTGTCTGCTCCCTTCAAGTCGCTCCGGATCCGCCCGCAGCGCTCCTTGGTCTCTGAGCTGCCAACATCTAACTCCGCGGGCCTCTTCCGTCTGATCTTCAGCCGGCCAGCAGTGATTCCCTCCGAGCTCTCATCGGCCTCGCCGTTACCTGCTTCTCCTGTCCTCTGACGATTCGCCTCTGGCTCCCATGTCCCGCCAGCCCTCTGGCGGATAGGGCGGTAAAGTTGGATATCAAAGCTCCGCGGAATCAGCGGCATCTCGCTCACGGTTGATCCGGCTGATGGACCCCGATTTCGGCCAGCGTGTCTCAGCTGTTCCCTCCTCTCACACGCTGTGGGAACCAAGCACTCTTGAGAAATAAAAATCAATAAATTCCATCTCTTGTAATCACCTAAGATAAATCTAATATAAAATCATGCAATAAATAACATCTGTAAGGCACACTTGTTTTTATTCCATTTTAATCTGTTAATTGAATGATTTTTCTTCAATAGCTCCCTGGTCATGTGACTCACTGACTCAAAACCTGTGTTACATTGTTCTATATTAGCCTGATGGGCCACACATTTTTATTCCATGTTAAGCCTTTTTATATTTTAAGATTTATTTATAATTAAATATTTCTTCAATAGCTTCCAGGTTAGGGTGGATTTTTTTGTGCATGTGTGGATTTTTTGTGCACGTGTGGATTTTTTTGCGCTTGCATGAATCGGGCCTGTGCATGCGTGGATCTTGTCCTGTGTGTGGGGTTTTTTTTTGTGCATTTGTGGATTTTTTTGTGCTTGCATGAATCGGGCTTTGCATGCGTGGATCTTGTCCTGTGTGTGTGTGTATTTTTTTGTGCATTTGTGAATATCGAGACCAATCTGGCTCCATAAATGTGCCCACAGCAAGTGTTAAACCGTGCCAAAATTCCCTAGTGACCGAGAGTGGTATCACAGGGACTTGACTGCGAAAGTGCCACAGACACTATTTCATGCTTTATAGATAGATGTCATCACAGAAAGTATTTTACAGTATTTTGAAAATACAAAAATACACAATACTGAAGTATTGTAATATTTTCATACTGTCATGATTTTGTCGTGGATGAACCTGGATACAGCCCGCACACACAGAGCTGAGTTTAAGAGAGTTTATTGAAAGAAGTGGATGATGGTGGCAAGTGGAACCAGAGTTTATTACCAGGCGGAGGTGAAGGATGCAGGAGCTGACTGGCAGGTGAGAGAGTACACAGCTTCTCATGGACGGATAGCAGAGACCACAGCTTCACAGAGACAGGTAGCAGAGTACAAAGCTTCACAGAGATGACTAGCAGAGTCCACAGCTTCTCAGAGACGGCTAACAGAGTCCACAGCTTCTCAGAGACGGCTAACAGAGTCCACAGCTTCTCAGAGACAGCTAGCAGAGTTTACAGCTTCTCAGAGATGGCTAGCAAAATTCACAGCTTCTCAGAGACGGCTAGCAGTGTCCACAGCTTCTCAGAGACGGCTTGCAGAGTCAACAGCTTCTCAGAGACGGCGTGCAGACTCAACAGCTTCTCAGAGACGGCGTGCAGAGATAACAGCCTCTCAGAGACAGCTAGCAGGACTAACCTTGAGGAGAAGCAGAGGTGGCAAGGTACCAGTTATGCAGGAGACAAAAACAAACTGGCATAGGGTGGGAGTTGAACGACGACGGACCAGCGAAGAAATGAGCACAGAGAGAGGTTTAAATAAGGAAACTAACAGGTGGAAAGAGACTGACTGATTAGAAAATGGCTAACAGGTGTGACTGACTGCAGAGGGAGCGAAGGGAAGGCTGAGTGGGAATGGTAGGAGGAAACAGAACTAACCATAACCTAACTAAACCCAGACAGAAGGAAGAACTGAAAAATAGTAAATAAAACCCGAATCAAAACTAAACACTGACAGATACAAAATATGAAGGCATTTTCATCAACTCAATAAAATACAAATTACAAAATAGTATATTGTATTTGAAATACATATTTAAAATATTTGTATTAGAAATACTGCCCATCCCTGCCTCCAGTGCTGTGCTAATCCAAAACTGGTCCCTACCTGGAATGTCCAGGAATTATTTGATTATTATTCTCTCTTCAACAGATAGAAATAAACAAATGAGATGGAAAAAAACACTTTTCCTTCAGGTGCCTAATAATTCTACACACTGTAACAACCGTAATTGTGTAGTGTCTCTTTAAGATACTATAGTCTCACTAATGACGTCATATTTATGCGCCAATGTTCTCTATAGAGAGCACGGGAGATATATAGATACGCTAAACGGAGACAGTCATGTTAGCACCCTAATTTTTGGTGACGTTTTACGTTGTTTGGACTCTGCTCAATGTCATGTCTGATAACATAACAGCCGTTCAACCGGGCTTTATAAGGTTGGTGAAGAGAGTTCATTAAAGGACAGCATTGTGGAATTTCCAGTACCAGTGTGGTCGTGAGTTTTTGACCGTCTCAACGAGCCTGTGCCTCCTCTCCTCCCTTCCACACAACCCAAAGCATTACAACACCAATACACACAGATATTCTTCCAAGGAAGCCTAAAGCTCCTGTACTTTCTTAACTATTTAGGTCTGATGTTAAAATTTTCGATTGACTAAGAAATCTGCAGTTGTTCAGAAATAAAATGAATCCTCACAAAGACTACATGCCCAATAATTATGTGCAGTGTCTAAAGGAGGCCACAGGAAGTGGACTGGCTCGTGTGTAGCCCATGTCTGAAATTGACATATGGAAAATTTAGTGTTGTGTGGTTCTGTACATGTCAGCATTCAAAAGCTCAGATTCTGGTGTGTGATTCTCTATAAAGCAACTTCTGCACAGTAATCTCTGCACAAGGAATCAACTGTTTTATTTTTATTTTTCAAACACCCATTTCCTTTTTTGCAGGTAGGTTCCCCCTAATTGTAACATTCGATAACATTCTATTATGGTTCTGTTCGCGATGTGGAGGAGAAATGATTGGTGTTTACTTTTGTTTTATTTTGGCTTCATATTTTTTGCCTTGGTTATTTTGTTTCTTGCTTTTCCTGTTCCTTTTTTCTTTTCCTGTTCTTCTACTAAACTCTTACTATCTGTTTTAAGTATAAAAATGTAATGACCTAATTCTTACAGTTTCTACTTAAAGTTCCCATCTTCTGTCCAATGTCACAGTATAAAAAATTCTGTTCTCCTTCCTGCCATTTCCAAATAATGTTTTTTTTTATTTATTAGGGTAAAAAGCCCCCCAAACCCACCTGGTCTCATGTAAAAATCTAATCGCCCCCTAAACCAAATGACTGGTTGGGTCATTCTTGGTGACAGCAACTGTGTTCAGTGGCCTGTGATAGCTGACGATGAGTCTTTCTTATCCTTGTGGAGGAATGCTGACCCACTCTTCTTTGCAACATGGTTTTACTCAGCTACATTGGAAAGTTATCTTATAGCCCACTTCATGGTATAAACTGTCCTATTCAGGTGATTTCTTGATTTCACTGGGCCTTTGTATGACTAGTATAAAAACAGGGAATCCAAAATATTTGTGTTTTCGTTGAAAAACGTGACAAACTATGGAATGAACACAGCACAATATTTACAAACATTGAGATTTACTTGTATGCATAAATGTGAAAAATAAAATAAAGTGGTTTAATACATGTCGATAGTTACAGCTTCTTCCTTGTCCACTAGAGGTAGATATATACACAGCAACAAGATTGTTGCTTTGTTTTCATAGTCTTTGTATTTGTGCTTTAAATTTACATAACTTGAATCATTTTAGACTTCCAAGGACAACCACAGAAGCTCTGCAGAAATGCTTATCTGTTTAAAGAAGTAGTTGCAGTTCCATCAAACAGTTAGGTTTTTAATATAAAGTGTGTAAATAAACTGAATGTTCATATTTTTATATGTAAACTAAACGCAACATAAAAGAGAAAAAAAGACTGTATTTTGTATCCACAAACGGAGCCACAGGACAGCTTTAATTCAGATTTTTCTATTTGAACACTAAACTCTTTGAAATCAGCTCTAACCTGTATATCCATGACATTTATCATCAATTTGATCTCCATATATTTTTTATTTACAGTTTTGACCTGAAAGTGTTCCAAATCTATAGGTTCATCTTTTGATGAGAAAGTGCACAATCTTTTCAGGCAGTGTTCGGCCCATCCCGCTGGTTATACTCAGTAGTGCACTATTTTAACACCACTTAAACAGGCAGTTGCAAACCTTCAAACTCAGTACAAACACTAAGCAGGAGACATTTGCGTATGATAAACATCTTCATACTGACTCTTCTGAATAGGAGGCTTCATTGCCACATAAGTGGAGTTCTCAATAGCTTTGGTGTTTTTCTGTAACAAAAACACAAGGGAGACAGATTTACGTAGGTGAAACAGAAGTCTAAATCAGTCACATTTCAAATTAGTTATTCATTGAACAATTTGCATCAAGGATGAATTCTGCTTAGTGCATCATTTAAAGAATGGAATGAAGAGGTTTTGTATACAGTGATAGGTTTAAGTTTTAATAACCCTTTATCCTGGAAAGAAAACCAAACAAACACAAGTTTTTTACTCTTCACAAGGAAGAGGGCAGATGAACCAGGAGCATTGAGACCTGTTTTTTTACAAGCTTGAGTTCGACTGCCCCGGACTGCCTCTGTCCCCTTGTCTTTATTGTCACACATCACATGTGGTCAGGAGGATTTAATCACAGTCTTGAGTTTACAACATGGGGGTTGGAAAACAAAGAAGCGAGCAAGTTTCATTGCGGGTGATAATCAAATCACCAGCTTTATGCAAAGTTGGATAACCAAATGCCTGTAGCTTGATAAAAATAAAATTATTACATTTACATTTTTCTAACATTCCCTCCTTTTAATCATTTTATTTAAAATTGGAGCTTAACGTAACCTACTTCAAGTACTCAGTCTCATTAAAAATGCAGAACGCAAGAAATGTCATTTTTGTTAAGCATTTAACAAGGGAAAAGTTAAACTACGGGGTGTACTTCTTCAAGAGGGATTTGTGAAAGCATTTGATATTGAAACATTACATTTCCCATAGTCTTAGCAATCATAGACGTTAGGCATGGGATTACACAAGCAGTAAAATCACAAAAAAAAAAAAAAAAAATAATAATAATAATAATAATAATAATGGGTGTCATTATTTTCAGCAAGAGGTGCCACCAAGATCCTGAAGAAGTTTATACTCAGAGGAACAGCATATTGGGACATTGCTTGTTGCAGATTCTTTAAAGCAGACATAGCTTCAGTAATATGAGTTTCATTTACGTCAGAAATGTATGTACAGCAGGAAATTCCAATCATTACACATACGCCACCTTGGCTAGCAGTTAACATGTCCAAAACCATTCTGTTTTGCAGTACCATTAATCGCATTTTCAGGTGCAAACACAGGTACGAGGACAGTCCTCAGGAAACACGTTCCGTCTCCTGCCGGCATGCTCTTAGCATACAGTGTGGGTTGTCTGGTGGATTTGGGCATCACTGAGCATACGTAGCAGTTACTCGTTTTCTTCTCCTCAGCCAACATCGTCACATACATCTGCCACAAGTTCTCTGGGTGATGGTCTGGGAGAATTCCCAGCCAAATCTTCATGGCAGTAGAGTAGGTGAACTTCTTTCCTCTCTCACTCAGCGGATCTGGACTCAGAGTCCAGCAAACATTTTTGCTAGGTTAGCAGAGATGTTAATTTTACCCAGGACTCTAAAGAACAGGGATCAGTTGATTTCTTCACCGACGTTGACAAACCAAAACCTCTAAAAAACCAAACCTCTTTGAAGTCGGACTTCCCCAATGTTCCAACCTTTAGGTATTTAACACTCTCTGTAGCTTACAGTGGCTGAGGTGAATTCAGGAAGGTCTTTCAGCAATCTTCACAGATGTTGGCGTGGTCAGGAGCACTTGGAATGGTCCTTCCCACCTTGGGCTTGTCCAGTTTTTCCTTCTGATGACTTTGACGAACACCCAGTCTCCTGGTCTCACTGTTTGTGGATCCTGTGAAGAAAAAGATTCTCCTGGCAGTAAATTTGCATTGGACACTTTTTTAGACTGCAACATTTAGCAGTCATGTAGTCTGCTAGAGTTTTTTTTTTTTCTTCTGTATCTTTTTACCTTCTTCTGAGATAACATGGTCTGTAACTGTACTTGTTTCTGCACCCACTGGGGATGGTCTAATTATTCCTGCATCCTCCATCTATTTTTTATTTTTTTTTTGGGCTGAAAGCCCCCTCAGTCGCTAGGACCGTCCCTGCCTCCTCGGAAACCTCCTCGACACCGTTGAAGGGTCCGGTGGCTTGGAAAGCAAATGTTTCTTCTGAATCACACATAGGATCTGCCCAGAAAATGTGTGTCCCCACTCCAGATGCACCAACTCCGTTTTTTGCGTGTTTCTCTTTTTTGATGCACATATTCCATAACTGTGGTTACATTAGATGTTGCCAGTGTAACTAAATGTTTTTTAACCCATGCATAGATATATGGCTGGAAACCTCCCATCAACATGTTTTTTAGCTGTTGTTGATATGGTGTTTCATCTCTGTCAGCGGGAGGGATGCCGCTGTGAAACCTATATTCTTTTTCAAAACGTATTTTGAACTTGTCTACGTCTTCCCCTATTTTTTGTTTTATGGACGCCAAGTGTCCATAATCTGCTCTTCTGTGGAAAAATGCTCGTGCTGCTTTTGCTAGAGCTGTCCATTTCTGCCTTTGTTCGATCCTCATTTGCTCTTGATGTTCAAATATTCCACCTCGTTTGGTTCTGCCTGTATGATTTGCCCTTACTTTTTCCCAATGTTTTCCCACTGATGACTGTAAGGCTTGTTCGAACTCATTTCCATTTAAACCGTATGAGCTATGAATTTCCTCCATGTCTTGGGTCCATATTTCTGGATCTTCCTGTGGTGAAATGACACCTTCTACAGTCTTTCTGGTTTCCTCTAACGACCACGGACGGAAAACTGGGATTGTTTGAGGCTGCTGAGCTCCTACGTTAGGATTTGCGACCTGCACCATAGGACACAATACTTTGGACTGGTCTGTAGATAACGAATGATCTGATTTACTCAGTCCATCCAGGTCTGGGTACAGATTTGAAACACCCTTGGGAGCATTTAAAGGTTTATACAGTGGTGGTCTGTCTTCTTCAGTTGTGACCATAGTTTGCTTTACTGAAGTAGTGTTCTGGCAGGTTCTATTTTGTTTAGAGCCTAAACTTGTAGGGGACCAAATAGGTGATGAAGTAGGGCTTTGACACGCCTCTCCATCGGTCACCCCACTCCCTCCTTCTGGTCGGAGCTGTCTCTGTCCGCGTGGTTGCGTTTCATTATCTTTAGAGCGCACGGACATTACAGTTGTGTGACGGTCTGCTTTATTTTTTGCTCGTGCAACCTGCCTTTTTTGTGCTTGATTTAACCAACAGCGCGCAATTTCAAGCTCTTTTAGTTTTTTCTGTTTTTTACTTCCTGTTTTTGCACTAGCGCTTGTTTCTAGCCGACACACAACGTTTTCCCATTTGTCCACTTTCAACACACCATCTACATTATACTTTTTCTTCCACTTCTCCAAGTATTTTAAATTAATTGGATCAATCTGATACATAAACTTTTCATCCCCTTTGGGATTTCCCTTTCTACTTTGTCCTGAACCCATCCTATTTTACTTTTGCGTTGTGTTTATATCATTTCCAGAACCTTAATCCTGTTTTCTTTTGGGGTTTTTTTTGTTTGTTTTTTTGTTTTTATATACACCTTTCAGGACTTTAACCTGGATTTCCCTTTTTATTTTTATTTTTTAATATACTTTTTCAGGACTTTAACCTGGAATTCCCTTTTTATTTTTATTTTTTAATATACTTTTTCAGGACTTTAACCTGGTTTTCCTTAACTTCTGCGACGGACTCAAACCGGCAGCTACGAGAGACTCAAACTCTCGATTAACTTTTCGGGGAACTTTTAATCAACCGTAACAATGGGACTTAAACCCTAAACGACGGACTTTAACAGTCGTTTAAACTTACTAAAAAGGGACTGAAACCCTGAACGACGGACTTTAACCGGCTGTTTTAAAACTTACTTGGTTTGTTTGGCCTTCTCCCCGGTCGGAATCCCGTCAATCTTCTAGCTGGCGAAAGGAGACGCTGGTCCCAGCGAGGAAATTACCTCCCGGGACTTTCACCAGGTCCTTGCCACAGACCTGCAGTGGTTTTCAGCGCGTTGCTCCTCCTGTCAGCGAGTCTATATGTTGGGATCCGGCTCACGGCGCCAGCTGATAGGGTTAAGTTTAAATAACCCTTTATTCTGGAAAGAAAACCAACACAAACAAGTTTTTTACTCTTCACAAGGAAGAGGGCAGACGAACCAGGAGCATTGAGACCTGTTCTTTCACAAGCTTGAGTTCGACTGCCCCAGACTGCCTCTGTCCCCTTGTCTTTATTGTCACACATCACATGTGGTCAGGAGGATTTAATCACAGTCTTGAGTTTACAACATGGGGGTTGGAAAACAAAGAAGCGAGCAAGTTTCATTCTGGGTGATAATCAAATCACCAGCTTTATGCAAAGTTGGATAACCAAATGCCTGTAGCTTGATAAAAATAAAATGATTACATTTACATTTTTCTAACATACAGTATCTTACAAAAGTATCAACACTATTCTGTTAGATTTCAACCCTCAGTTTAAATGCTTTTTGATCTTGTTATCTTGTGGCATATATTAGTCTAAACTGGTGAAGAAAAATGAGAAATATAGGGAAAAAAATACTGTCAGTATAAACACACCTTTTTGAAAGGACCCAGAGGCCAAATTACGACAAGAGAGAGATGGATAGGCAGTTCCTCCTTCCAAGGTACAATGTACCAAAACAAACCTGGGATAGAGAGGGCCACCCACAAACCGAACAAGGAGACCATTGATCAGAGAGGCAACACAGGGACCAAAGGTAACCCTGTAAGAACTGCAGAGCTCCACAGCAGACTGGAAGATCTGTCCATAGGATCACAATAAGTCGTACACTCTGTAGAGCTGGACTTTATGGAAGAACAGCCAGAAAAAAAGCCATTACTTGGTGTTAAAAATGAGAAGGCACATTTTAAGTTTGTCCAAAAACATGTGGGCGACTCACGAAATGTATGGAGGAGGAGGAGACTAACCCAGGGGTTCCACTGAATGAAGAAGCAGTGCGGCTGCGCTTTCTGCCATTGGGAGTGTTTCAGAGCGGAGCGCCGCAGCGTGGTTGGACTTGAATCACACAAGGATTATGTCATCACGCAATAGTAGTGTACATGTAGAGTTTAAATATAATTAAAATCATTGTTCCTGGTGTCACGTATCAAGTGTGGTCCTCTGGTGGATTGGTGTTGGAGCTGCAGGTAATGGCACATTGCTTTTTCAGAGTAAAATGCGATCCAAATTCTGCCCATGTAGTCTTTTACTTGTAAACTTGACCGGATCCACTTTGCTTTTCATCAACTGACTTCCCGCCTGAATGATCTGCTCTGCTCCAGATTCACGTGGAGTCAGCACAGTGAGCGGCAAAAATAGAACACTGTATTTCATCTATTTTAGAAAAGCGCTGAGCACTTGTGGTTCTGGGAAGCTTAAAAAATGCACTAACTGAAACTGCTGATGTAATCCCATTAGAAGGTGTTGGAGGACCAAGCTGTAAACACTGAGGAGTTGGAAGGGAATCCTCCCCTTCTGTTCAATGTTGGACACTAAAGTCCAGCAGTCTCATCATGATTCAGGTGACCAAGTACTCAACTCACATCAAGCAATGTCTCTAATGACCCAGGACAGTGACGGGTGGGTCACTGATTTGCATTTGACCTGGAATGTGCCTTGGAAGATGGGCCTCTGCGTCCTTAAAAACAGCAGTTTTAAGTAAAGGTTGCTCAAGTGCAAGCCACCAGAATTAACAAAGATTCCTGGATGGGTGTCGAAATGTTTTCAGAAATACTAAAAGAAAGTCTAGTGTCCACCGGTTTAACCCTGTTTGCTGTTGCAATGACTCGGATATCTAAGAATTTGCACAGGCAGTCTGAATCTGTTGAAATTATACACAGCTAGCTGATGATTCCGTGACAAACCCCCATCTGTGTGAACCTGCAGATTGTGTTGCAGCTACTGCCATATCAGTCTAACGGACTTGTTTCACAACGTCATATTACTAACCCATGCAGAGCAGTGGGGTTAACCTACAGGTTTGTGGCTAGCAGCTGAGACTGATAAGGGGAATAATATTGATTTCAAGCTTCCATTCTGTGGCACAAACTTTCAGATGATCAAAAGGTTCACTGAACTCACAAAGATCACAAAAACGGAATGATCATCCAAAAGAGACTTAAATTAAACTTTAATTCCTTCACTGAGTACATTAAAAAGAAAGTCTGTGAAACAAAACTCTTTGCTGGGATTTACAAATAAAACATCCTAAAATCTGGCTGCTCAAAAAGAATCAATAACTTATTATTTATTTTATTTATTATCTGAGTCTGAATGACTCAGATAAAATATAAAAACCTAGCCGAATTGAAAATAGCTATGTTTTGAAACATAGCCGAATTCTGCCCTCTACATCCATCTATGACTCACTGTCGACTATGACTCATTCACATCACCAAATACTCTGGTAACATCATACTTGGTGGCCAATTGTATTGCTAAGGTTAAGAAACCATTCACTACTGTTGAAGAATTGATCCTACTAAAGACATTTGCTGTGAGTTTTTAGGAAAGGCTTCACAATGACGGCAGCCTTAAAAGCATGTAAGGATTGTTGCAAAGAAGAGAAAGTTAAATTACTAAATAGATTGGACATACAGGACTGTCTCAGACAAATTAGAATATTGTGATAAAGTTCTTTATTTTCTGTAATGCAATTAAAAAACATGAAATGTCATACATTCTGGATTCATTACAAATCAACTGAAATATCGCAAGCCTTTTATTGTTTTAATATCGCTGATTATGGCGTACAGATGAAGAAAACTCAAAAATCCTATCTCAAAATATTAGAATATTTCCTCAGACCAAGTAAAAAAAATTATAAGAGCAAAACAAAATCAAACATTTGAAAATGTCCATTAATGCACTCAGTACTTGGTTGGGAATCCTTTTGCACAGAATACTGCATCAATGCGGCGTGGCATGGAGGCAATCAGCCTGTGGCATTGCTGAGGTGTTATGGATGCCCAGGATGCTTCAATAGCGGCCTTTAGCTCATTTGCATTGTTGGGTCTGGTGTCTTTCAGCTTCTTCTTCTTCACAATACCCCACAAATTCTCGATGGGGTTCAGGTCAGGGGGATTGGCAGGCCAATCAAGGACAGTAATGCCATGGTCAGTACACCAGTTACTGGTGGTTTTGGCACTGTGGGCAGGTGCCAGATCATGCTGGAAAATGAAATCATCATCTCCATAGAGCTTTTCAGCAGATGTAAGCATGTAGTGCTCTAAAATCTTTTGGTACACAGCTGCATTTACTCTGGACTTGATGAAACACAGTGGACCAACACCAGCAGCTGACATGGCTCCTCAAACCATCGTTGATTGTGGGAACTTCACACTGGATTTCAAGCAACTTGGATTTTGCGCCTCTCCAGCCTTTCTCCAGACTCTGGCGCCTTGACTACCAAATTACAAGTTAATTTACCAATTTAACTTGCTTTCGTCTGTAAAGAGGACTTTTGACCACTCTGCAACTGTCCAGTGCTTCTTTTCCATAGCCCAAGTCAGACGCTTCTTCCGTTGTCTTGAGTTCAGAAGTGGCTTGACCATGGGAATACGGCTATTGTAGCCCATTTCCCGGACAAGTCTGTGAACAGTGGCTTTTGATACCTGGACTCCAGCTTCAGTCCACTGTCTTTGAAGCTCCCCCAAATTCTGGAAGCGGCTCTTCTTCCCTCCCTGGGCTGCCACCTTACCGTGGTGGAGGGGTTTGAGTGTCCCAATGATCCTAGGAGCTATGCTGCCAGGGGCTTTAAGCCCCTAGTAGGGTCACCCAAGGCAGACAGGTCCTAGGTGAGGGACCAGACAAAGTGCAGCCCAAAATGCCCCTTATGATGAGTACGATTATTGGACCTCGTGTTCCCTCGCCCGGACGCGGGTCACCGGGACCCCACTCTGGAGCCAGGCCTGGAGGTGGGGTACGTTGGCGAGCGTCTGGTGGCTGGGCTTTTGCCCATGGAGCCCGGCCGGGCTCAGCCCGAAGAGGCGACATGGGTCCCCTTCCGATGGGCTCACCACCTGTCGGAGGGGCCAAAGGGGTCGGGTGCATTGTGCAACGGGTAGCAGTAGAGGGCGGGGACCTTGGCGTTCCGATCCTCGGCTGCAGAAGCTGGCTCTTGGGACGTGGAATGTCACCTCTCTGGTGGGGAAGAAGCCTGAGCTTGTGCGCGAGGTTGAGAAGTTCCAACTAGAGATAGTCGGACTCACCTCGATGCACCGCTCTGGCTCTGGAACCAGTCTCCTTGAGAGGGGCTGGACATTCTTCCACTCTGGAGTTGCCCATGGTGAGAGGCGCCGAGCTGGGTTTGGCATACTTGTTGCCCCCCATCTTGGTGCCTGCACGTTGGGGTTTTCCCCGGTGAACGAGAGGGTGGCCTCCCTCCGCATTCGTGTGGGGGGACGAGTTCTGATTGGAGAGTGCCCCTCCTGGGGACTCCCTCAGTTTGCTGGGGGACTTCAACGCTCGAGTGGTGTTTTGTTGTTGGACTTCTGTGCACATCATGGATTGTCCATCACAAACACCATGTTTAAGCATAAGGGTGTCCATATGTGCTCTTGGCACCAGGACACCCTAGGTCGCAGTTCAATGATCGACTTTGTTGTTGTTTCATCTGATCTGCGGCCGTATGTCTTGGACACTCGGGTGAAGAGAGGTGCGGAGCTCTCCACCGACCACTACCTGGTGGTGAGTTGGCTCCGATGGCGGGGGAGGAAGCTGGTCCGACCGGGCAGGCCCAAACGTACTGTGAGGGTTTGCTGGGAACGTCTGGCAGAGTCCCCTGTGAGGCGGAGCTTTAACTCCCACCTCCGGGAGAACTTTAAACATGTCCCGAGGGAGGTGGGGGACATTGAGTCTGAATGGACCATGTTCCGCGCCTCTATTGTTGAGGCGGCCAGTCGGAGCTGTGGCCGCAAGGTTGTCGGTACATGTCGCGGCGGCAACCCTCGAACACGCTGGTGGACACCAGCGGTGAGGGAAGCCGTCAAGCTGAAGAAGGAGTCCTACCGGGCTTTTTTGGCCTGTGGGACTCCGGAAGCAGCTGATGTGTACCGGCAGTCGAAGCGGCAGGCGGCTCGGCTGGTCGGCGAGGCAAAAACTCTGGCGTGGGAAGAGTTCGGAGAGGCCATGGAGAAAGACTATCCACCGTCTCAGGAGGGGAAAGCAGTGCAGTACCAACACTGTTTACAGTGGGGGTGGTGTGCTGACCTCGACTCGGGACGTCGTGTTTCGGTGGGCGGAATACTTCGAAGACCTCCTTATTCCCACCAATACGTCTTCTGTTGCGGAAGCAGAGCCTGAGGACTCTGGGTCGGGTTCTCCCATCTCTGGTGCTGAGGTTGCCGAGGTTGTTAAAAAGCTCCTCGGTGGCAAGGCCCCGGGGGTGGATGAGATTCGCCCTGAGTACCTTAAGGCTCTGGATGTTGTGGGGCTGTGTTGGTTAACGCGGCTCTGCAATATTGCGTGGACATCGGGGGCAGTTCCCCTGGATTGGCAGACTGGGGTGGTGGTCCCCCTATTTAAAAAGGGGGACCGGAGGGTGTGTTCCAACTACAGAGGAATCCCACTCTTAAGCCTCCCTGGTAAGGTCTATTCAGGGGTTCTGGAAAGGAGGGTCCGTCGGATAGTCGAATCTCGGATTCTGGAAGAGCAGTGTGGTTTTCGTCCTGGCCGTGGAACACTGGACCAGCTCTACACCCTCAGCAGGATTCTGGAGGGGGCATGGGAGTTTGCCCAACCAGTCTACATGTGCTTTGTGGATCTGGAGAAGGCATTTGACCGTGTCCCCCGAGGGATCCTGTGGGGGGTACTTGGGGAGTATGGAGTACCGGGCCCTTTAATAAGGGCTGTCTGATCTCTGTACGACCGGTGTCAGAGTCTGGTCCGCATTGTCGGCAGTAAGTCGGACTCGTTTCCGGTGAGAGTTGGACTCCGCCAAGGCTGCCCTTTGTCACCGATTCTGTTCATAACTTTTATGGACAGAATTTCTAGGCGCAGCCAAGGTGTTGAGGGTATCTGTTTTGGTGGCCTTAGGATTGCGTCTCTGCTATTCGCGGATGACGTGGTCCTATTGGCTTCATCAGGGCGTGATCTACAGCTCTCACTGGAGCGGTTCGCAGATGAGTGCGAAGCGGCCGGGATGAAAATCAGTGCCTCCAAATCCGAGACAATGGTCTTGAACCGGAAAAGGGTAGAGTGCCTTCTCCGGGTTGGGGAGGATGTGCTGCCCCTAGTGGAGGAGTTCAAGTATCTTGGGGTCTTGTTCACAAATGAGGGGAAGATGGAGCGGGAGATCGACAGGCGGATTGGTGCAGCGTCTGCTGTGAAGCGGGCGCTGTACCAATCTGTTGTAGTGAAGAGAGAGCTGAGCCAATAGGCGAAGCTCTCGATTTACCGGTCGATCTACGTTCCTACCCTCATCTATGGTCATGAGCTTTGGGTTGTGACCGAAAGAACGAGATCCCGGATACAAGCGGCTGAAATGAGTTTTCTCCGTGGTGTGTCTGGGCTCTCCCTTAGAGATAGGGTGAGGAGCTCAGTCATCTGGGGAGGACTCAGAGTAGAGCCGCTGCTCCTCCACGTCGAGAGGAGCCAGTTGAGGTGGCTCGGGCATCTGGTCAGGATGCCTCCTGGACGCCTCCCTGGTGAGGTGTTCCGGGCACGTCCCACCGGGAGGAGGCCCAGGGGAAGACCCAGGACACGCTGGAGGGACTATGTCTCCCGGCTGGCCTGGGAACGCCTTGGGATTCCACCTGAGGAGCTGGCCCAAGTGGCTGGGGAGAGGGACGTCTGGGCCTCCCTACTGAAGCTGCTACCCCCGCGACCCGACCCCGGATAAGCGGAAGAAGACGGACGGACGGACGGACGGACGGACGGACGGCTCTTCTTCACAATGCTGTTAAGGCTGCGGTCATCTCTCTTGGTTGTGCAGCGTTTCCTGTCACATTTCCCCCCTCCAACACACTTTTTGTGAATGTGCTTTGAAACTGCACTCTGTGAATAGCCTGCTCTTTGAGAAATTTCTTTTTGTGTCTTACCCTCCTGATGGAGGGTGTCAATGATGGTCTTCTGGACAGCAGTCAGATCAGCAGTCTTCCCCATACTTGTGATTTAGTTTACTGAACCAAGCTGAGTGTTTTTCAAGGCTCAGGAAACCCTTGCAGGTGTTTCGAGTTAATTAGACGATTTAAGTGATTAGTTGAATAGCCTACTAGTATACTTTTTCACGATATTCTAATATTTTGAGATAGGATATTTGGGTTTCTTAAGCTGTAAGCCATAATCAGCGATATTAAAACAATAAAAGGCTTGTGATATTTCAGTTGATTTGTAATTAGTCCAGAATGTATGACATTTCATGTTTTTTAATTGCATTACAGAAAATAAAGAACTTTATCACAATATTCAAATTTTCTGAGACAGTCCTGTATATTGGATTTCATCGTCTGCCATTAACCCAAGATGATGTAGGAAAACAATACATAATGTGTTAAAAAAAAGGAGGTTATGAAAATAGATCTCTGTTGGAGCTCCAAGAGCAGTGATTGGTCAGAGTTTTATTCCTGCTCTCACCCCCCTCAATCTATCAAGCTCCAGGGGTATCTTATCTATTGGTTGTCCCACATGCCAGTCATTCTGACTCGCTCACATAACTCCAGGGTGTGTGTACGTTCTTTGTTAGTTTCCGCTTACTGGCTGTGCATGCACATTTCTAGTGTTTATATATTCAGTTAGCTTAGTGGTTAGCTTCGGTGTTAGCCTTTCATTGTAGTTCCGCTGCTCTCACCATATACTTTGAACATGGCTGAGCGTCGCAAGAAGCAAACTGTGTTCCTCTTTATGAGAAAAGAGGACCAGAATGGATTTGAGAAATTATTTTTTAAATGTGATCCCCCTGAAGAGCGGAAAAACAAGGGAGGACAGTCTTGCGCATGCACAGTTATTCATAAAGAGACTTGGGGAAACTGCTGGAAAGATCATAGGCCCTAGCTATAAAGGCTTGAAAAAAAAGTTTAGGACCACTGCTCTAAACGATGCATTAACCATGGAATAACAGGGACTTTGGGGCATCATCTGAGGGAAAGGTTAATTTGATTAAACTGAAAGTCATTGTGAGCAGTTTGCAAAACCTTGGTGGCAGTATCTTAATGTGTGAAAAGTTAGATCTGAGAAGTTTGGATCAACCACATAGGAAACAGTCACATTTTATGTTTAACATTCAGTTAAATCTTCTGTAAGGATTTAAATGAATGATAAAGGGCAAACATACAATGTTGTTCCTGTATCTTACAATAAATAATCCAAAAAAGGGTAAAAAAATAAAACAACTGCATTTCTACTCTGAAGCTGAAGACGTTTCGATTCCCATCCAGCAAGCTTTCTCAATTCAAAATGTCTGGGGTAGTGTGGAGTCCCAAGCGTTATAGGCCTGCAGGTGAGGCCTCGTTAGAGCATAGATTAACATGTATATTCACCCACAACTGATTGCCCCAACATTGGACAGTCGTTAGGCTCATCGTTTGCCTGGCTCACGTGAGGAATGTTATGGTTACATGCATGCATTGGGATGAAACTTAGCCGGAGTCAAACCTATTGCTGTGTTGCAAGTTTTTGAAAGTTGAAACTTGAGCAATGCACCTCTGTTTAGAGTTGTTTTTTCTCGCTTTGCAAATTTACAAATTATGAATGGCTTCCTTCACCGCTCTCTCTCAACCTCTTGTTCCTGCTCTCCCTCCCTCATCTGAATGTCGATCTGAACACACAGCCACAGGGGAGTTTCAACATGGAGCACGGCCTTGTTTACTTTTTAACAACTTAATAATAACTTATTTTTAATGTGTGAATCAAATAATCAACTTCTCTGAATATTTCTCACAGCTTCTTTAACTTTTCTCCATTGTTGCCATGTCACTATGATAAAAAAAAAACGATCAGCTGAACCATTTTTAACACCTTAACATTCATGAGGTGCTTTGCATTGACAATTTATGGTTGAATCTGGGTGTTTAGAGGGCTGAACATGAGGCAGAACCTGGTATGCAAACATTCAGGTACAGCTGTGATCTATCTTTTGCGTCCGGCCCATTTCTTGGAACTGTTTTTGTTGTGATGTGCCTTTGGGGCACACCAACAGGGGGGGCTAACGGACAACTGGACTGTTTTTTTATGACATGCCTTTCGGGCACACCAGTAGAGATTGTGTGACCCCAGAGAGATTGTGTGACCCCAGAGCCGCACTATCGACTGCCATGGAGATCACGGATGGATGGACTCTGGAAGCCAGAAGCTGTCGTGCTTGGATTGCTTGGACTGGACGGAATGACCGACTGTTCTGGGGGAGGGACAGACTGAGAGTTGTTGTTCCACTCGTTGATCATCTTTGGTGATGTGCCATTTAGGCACATCATCAGGAGGCCTGTTAGGATATCGACGAGGTCAAGTGGAACGAGCTGTTTATCCCAGAACTGCATGGCACACTTAGATAGCACTGACCCAAAAGATTGGCACATATCTATCAGATACCACCCCGGAGGTGACACAGTTTCTCTACTGATGTCACAGTTTGGATGTGTACAGACCTTGCATGGGTGTGTACCTAGATCCCTATATAATATTTGTGTGATGAGCAATCGGGGCTTCTTGCCGATCAAGAGCCCATCAGCGCTGATGTCTGTAACTGTTTCTCTGTCTTTTAGATAAAATATAACTAAAAGTATACTTGTCTGTTTTATGCGTCCTACATTCAAGGTAATAAGTAAGTGGGGACTGTTCAGTAATCAAGGTTGAATCCGTCTACTCTATCTCCACCCCAAGAAACCTCCTACTTGTCCTCCACTCCCCATTCCTATGGACAAACATCCATCACTTTCAAACCTCACAAATCCAAGAGTACCAGTAGGGGGCATCACAGGGCGGGCTGGGTCTTCAGCAGAAAAAACCCATCTCTCTAAGAAATGGTAAAAAAACTTATGGAGCCCAGTCTAGAGGAATCCCACTCTGGGCCAATCTGAGCGAGAATACACCCTGTATTGAATCTAAAAATTAGCCTTACCGAGTAATTTATGGACCTGTGATGCCCATCAGATCCTGGTTCGCTATATAACAAAGCAAAAAGATTGCAAGAACTGTAGGTCTAGGTGTGTGTGTGTCTGTAACAGACAGTTTCCATTCTTAATCATAAAGCCATAGCCCGTCCGTCCGTCCGTCCGTCCGTCTTCTTCTGCTTATCCGGGGTCGGGTCGCGGGGGTAGCAGCTTCAGTAGGGAGGCCCAGACGTCCCTCTCCCCAGCCACTTGGGCCAGCTCCTCAGGAGGAATCCCAAGGCGTTCCCAGGCCAGCCGGGAGACATAGTCCCTCCAGCGTGTCCTGGGTCTTCCCCTGGGCCTCCTCCCGGTGTGACGTGCCCGGAACACCTCACCAGGGAGGCGTCCAGGAGGCATCCTGACCAGATGCCCGAGCCACCTCAACTGGCTCCTCTCGACGTGGAGGAGCAGCGGCTCTACTCTGAGTCCTCCCCGGATGACTGAGCTCCTCACCCTATCTCTAAGGGAGAGCCCAGACACACTACGGAGAAAACTCATTTCAGCCGCTTGTATCCGGGATCTCGTTCTTTCGGTCACGACCTGAAGCTCGTGACCATAGATGAGGGTAGGAACGTAGATCGACCGGTAAATCGAGAGCTTCGCCTTTTGGCTCAGCTCTCTCTTCACCACAACGGATCGGTACAGCGCCCGCTTCACAGCAGACGCTGCACCAATCCGCCTGTCGATCTCCCGCTCCATCCTCCCCTCATTCGTGAACAAGACCCCAAGATACTTGAACTCCTCCACTAGGGGCAGGACATCCTCCCCAACCCGGAGAAGGCACTCTACCCTTTTCCGGTTCAAGACCATGGTCTCGGATTTGGAGGCACTAATTTTCATCCCGGCCGCTTCGCACTCGGCTGCGAACCGCTCCAGTGAGAGCTGTAGATCACACCCTGATGAAGCCAATAGGACCACGTCATCCGCGAATAGCAGAGACGCAATCCTAAGGCCACCAAAACGGATCCCCTCAACACCTTGGCTGCGCCTAGAAATTCTGTCCATAAAAGTTATGAACAGAATCGGTGACAAAGGGCAACCTTGGCGGAGTCCAACTCTCACCGGAAACGAGTCCGACTTACTGCCGGCAATGCGGACCAGACTCTGACACCGGTCGTACAGAGACCTGACAGCCCTTATTAAAGGGTCCGGTACTCCATACTCCCGGAGTACCCCCCACAGGATCCCCCGGGGGACACGGTCGAATGCCTTCTCCAGATCCACAAAGCACATGTAGACTGGTTGGGCAAACTCCCATGCCCCCTCAAGAATCCTGCTGAGGGTATAGAGCTGGTCCAGTGTTCCACGGCCAGGACGAAAACCACACTGCTCTTCCAGAATCCGAGATTCGACTATCCGACGGACCCTCCTTTCCAGAACCCCTGAATAGACCTTACCAGGGAGGCTTAAGAGTGTGATTCCTCTGTAGTTGGAACACACCCTCTGGTCCCCCTTTTTTCCGATCCTCGGCTGCAGAAGCTGGCTAAAGCCATAGCGATTAACATAATGCAACATCAAAGTATAAATGTCATAACAGATAAAATCAAACATGGAATTCAGTGGAATAGAGAAAAATAAAAACATTTGTGACGTCAATAATGCAAGTAAAACCCTGTCAGGCCAGTCTGAGCACGTGGCAGGCATGAATCTATTTGCGCATAAGTGGTCAGCTCAGGGTTCTCAGACAGCTGCTCCTTCATTGCAAAAAGAAAAAAATTAAAACATTTAAAAAAAAATCATAGTTCTCTGGCATGTTACTCCCAAACTTCTTAAGTCCTTTTCTTGTTCCTCAGCATGGACAAAAACGATTTAGTTGGATGGTAATGAGTGTTCAGTGCTGGCTCGGGCAATAAGCATTTTATCCCCAGTAAAAATGCTCTGTGAAGATGGTTGGCAGACACCAGGCCTTGCTTACTGTTGAAGAATAGAAACAAGGTGTAATTAGTGTTCTTATCAAGACTCCCAATCTTGTGTCATTTACCTTCTTCAAACACTTTCACATCCAGATATTTCCGTTCACAATTATTGTGCTCTTAGCTTAACCTCCTTTACTGTAATCATTAGATCTTGCATTACTCTTATATTAAAAGAGAAATCTGAAAGTTCATCTTTATCTACAGCAGCATTTCTCTATAATTCTTAACCAAATGTTTCCATGTGTGTCTCACCTTACAGTGTCTGACAGTTGAAAGTTCTCTGTAACAGAAATCAGTGGTGTCAAAAGTACACACATTTGTTACTTAAGTAGAAGTATAGATACTGCAGTTTAAAAACAATCTGGTAAAAGTTGAAGTATCAACTTGACCTCTTTACTCAAGTAAAAGTGAAAAAGTATGTGCTCCAAAAACTACTTAAAGTATAAAAGTATAAAGTAACCTTTAAAAAAATGCCACTATATGAATTGAAAGCTTAATTTAAACACCGATTAGTTCTACACGTGGCCCAAGAAACAACATAATCATTACCCGATTAGTCAAAGACAAAGTCACTCAAGGAGCATGTTCTCTCTCAAACTTTATTAGAATTCAATTCCAAACAGAGGTAGTATTCAAGCCTGCAGAACTGCCAGAACATAAATGTGTGAGTTCCATCAAATACCTAAGGTTAACTATACCCTTTGGTGCAAAAACATTCTATGTAGTTTGTGTGTGTGTAGAGAGAGAGAGAGAGAGAGAGAGAGAGAGAGAGAGAGATAAAAATAAAAAGAGAATAGGTATAGAATAGCTAACCAATGAGTGTTTGCGTTATATGACTCATCCAATTACACTAGTTCTCACTAGGTGTGGATGGCGCGAATGATCGGCATTGGATGGCGCACATTACGTGAAATAAATATTTATAAATATTAAACTGAAGCCAAGAGTAACGAGTAACGTTTGTTTTAAAAATGTAAGGAATAGAAAGTACAGATACTTGTGAGAAAATGTAATGAGTAGAAGTCAGAAGTAGGAAGAAAAATAAGTAATGGAGTAAAGTATAGATACCTAAAAAGTGTACTTAAGTACAGTAACGAAGTATTTGTACTTTGTTACATGACACCTCTGACAGAAATGTATCATCATATGTTTCATGGCTACTGTGTCACGGTTCATCTTAACTTATTTAGCACACAAGGAATTGTATTAAAACCTTTCAGAAACTTCTTGCTGAACCAGCTTTAAAAACACCTCACATTTTTCTAAAAAGCCCAACAGAAAAAAAAAATAAGTTTGTAAAAGAAAGGTCTTCTATATATATTCCCAGAATATTGTTGTGATGGTACTCAGAAGCAACCCTTTGTACTTCTTGTCTCATTTTGAAAATCTCAGCTGGGAAAACGGAAGTGTTGTGCATGTCCCAAGTGCACATAAAGTCATGATTGGTTGCTATTCAGGAAGTGGGTGTAGCCCAGGGCGGAGACAGGAAGTAGTTCTGTGAATCAGTTTCAACTTGACGTGCATCAAACCAAAGGACTTCTAGTTGAATACGCCCTCCACCTAAAGCGAAGAGCAATTCTAACCCCATTATTTTATTTTTTTATCATTTCTGCTTGTTTTAACAGATAGCTTTTGTAAGCAACCCTGGTTGTATCTTATGTCCCCCTGTTTGAAACTTGTTTGAAACAAACTTTTTAACTGTAGTTTGCTGTGAGCAGTAACTCATTGTTTTTCTTTTAACAACATCTCCCCCTGATCATTTAACTGTTCCACACTGCTCTAGATAGATTTTTTATGAGACTTTAAACCTGTTTCAGTCATCTAACATTAGTTTAATTGTTAATACACCCAAGCATAATTTTAACCCCAATTAAATCAACCCTTTATTAAGTATATTGTTCTTGGTTCTCAGGTGTTTATTTTACCCTTGAAAGATTTTAAGCAGACATTACTCCGAGTGATTTTCTTTCATTGTCATTTATCCATTATTATTATTTCTACTTTACTGCAGTTTTCCAAATCTAGGACACACCTTTTGTTATGTTATGTTTATGTCAACGTATATCACTCAGTGACTTATAAATCCTTATTTTATGTTTGCACTGTGTCTTGTCCCAGCAGATTAAAAATTCTCATTCTCAATCACTGTCTGTTGTGATTATTGAAGAAACTGTGCAGTTCCATTTAACCCTCTTAAATATTGACCACCCATTGGTAAATGATCAGTATTAAGTTTTGCCCTTCTTCTAATTCTTTGTTTAGCCTTATTATCTGCACCTTAAACACCAACTTTGTTTGAACACGTCTCTGTGTCCGTATTTGTGTAGGCCTGTATAATTTTGTTCTTTGTGTTTTAAGTGTGAACCTGGTCAGGATAGAGAAAATCATCTCCAATCCTCTTAAATATTGACCACCCATTGGTAAATGATCAGTATTAAGTTTTGCCCTTCTTCTAATTCTTTGTTTAGCCTTATTATCTGCACCTTAAACACCAACTTTGTTTGAACACGTCTCTGTGTCCGTATTTGTGTAGGCCTGTATAATTTTGTTCTTTGTGTTTTAAGTGTGAACCTGGTCAGGATAGAGAAAATCATCTCCAATGCTCCTTTTGGCAACCCCAGCAAACCCAAAAACAAAAATGTTCACAGTCAGTGTTAGGTTACAGGTAATCCCTGTGGGAACACAACGTCGTCTCCTTGGTCCAACCTGGTTCCAAGTCCCTGGGTCATCGAAACACTCCACCACCTGCGACAAATCTCTGACATTTTCAAACCACAGCAGCTATTCCTGGGTGTCTAAACCCCATGTCTGTGAAATGTCTCTCGTTGTAAGCCCAGGCTTTCAGTTTATCTCCTCTTAAGTGTCCCCCTTTAGAGCCCATTTACCCCAAGTCGCATACTGTTGAATCCCCATTTTCAAATGTTCTTTTGTTAAGAGTCCAAGAGTGTGTTCTAGGTGCGTTTCCTGAAGGCCAACCTCTCCATGTCATGTTCGTGAAACCTTGTAGTTGAATTCCATCACCTGTGAAGCAAAGCAGTCATGCATAGTCCTGTTCAAGATGTTTTTTAGCACAGCAGGAGTTTCACTGTCGGGTGCCATTGCAGCTCTGATGTTCCTCAGAGCCAACCTTCATGCATTGATATCATGTTTAAGCTGTTATCCTCCTATCATCATCTTTTGTCCAGGAGTCGCTTCTGCTGTCCTGACCAGATTCAAAACGTTCAACTAATCTAATTGACCTAATTTCTTTTCTGTATGTATACAAGAGGATGATCGTTAGATTATCCTGGTCTAAAAGACCTCTCAGTTAGTAGTTGGCTAAACTTTGTTTATGTGTTTTTTTCCTTCTGGATGTTTTAACATCTAGTTAAAGGACAACTATTGTGCTATTTTGTGTTCGAATGTTAAGTCTCCTCAAACCTTTTAGGTAACTGCGTACAATACCAAAGTAATTTCACTGGTGCTTTAATCCCTAATTTACCCATATTAGTTAGTAGAATAAGTAATACTATGCCTTACCACATGCATCTGGTGCTTATCAGGTCATGGAAGAATCCTCCTTTTTTTTACTTTCACAAGTGAAGCCTTACTGCTTTGGCCATTGTGCTGAGCTTGATTTATATATGCAAAAAGCTTTATTAGATTTTTATGCTGAAAGTATTTCATGTTCAATGGACACTGAAATGGGAAGGTAAAAGAAGTCAAAAAGGAGAGAAACAGATGTGACAAAATGCTAAAAGGGAGGAAAGGTGAAAGAGAGCAGAGGAAAGGGAGAGAGCAATATCACATCTTCTGAGTCTGCTTCTATGCCTGCAAAGAGAGATATAAAAAGAAAAAGCAAAACCAAGTATTACAGATACAAACAACCTACACCTTGATACCATCACTGAAGACTATTCAGTATTATTTAATACCAAATGTATAAAGTGAGAGCTAAAGATAATAATAGGGGTTTTCTGCATAGAAGTGAATGTGCAAGTACCTGAATCCAAGCACCTGTAGGTGTTTGTGAGAGTGCACTTGTGTATGTAAGGTTATTCCATAAGGAAAATGCTCAATAGTCGTTGTGAGGAGCCAAAGAACTGCTCCTCACGTGTTCCACGGCCAGGACGAAAACCACACTGCTCTTCCTGAATCCAAGATTCGACTATCCGACGGACCCTCCTTTCCAGAACCCCTGAATAGACCTTACCAGGGAGGCTTAAGAGTGTGATTCCTCTGTAGTTGGAACACACCCTCCGGTCCCCCTTTTTTCCGATCCTTTTCTTGTTCCTCAGCATGGACAAAAACGATTTAGTTGGATGGTAATGAGTGTTCAGTGCTGGCTCGGGCAATAAGCATTTTATCCCCAGTAAAAATGCTCTGTGAAGATGGTTGGCAGACACCAGGCCTTGCTTACTGTTGAAGAATAGAAACAAGGTGTAATTAGTGTTCTTATCAAGACTCCCAATCTTGTGTCATTTACCTTCTTCAAACACTTTCACATCCAGATATTTCCGTTCACAATTATTGTGCTCTTAGCTTAACCTCCTTTACTGTAATCATTAGATCTTCACTTTCCACATCCATAACATCACCTGGTTAACTTTCATATTTACAGCATCAAGCAAGATCTTCCTTTACAATTTTGACAAACTGGTCCACTGTCCACTCACCTTTCCCCTTTACAATTTCAAAACCCTTCCCTCCTTGTCCCCCGGAAAACCCTTCATAAACTGCAGCTAATTCAAAAGACAGCAGCTTGCATCATTACATCATCTTCTTCACACCTGTACATTAACTCCATTGTCACATTTAATATAAATCAATCCTATGATCATACAAGGCCAACAACAGCCATGGACAAAGAGGGACACAAAACCAACACGACACAGATCGCACATTACAATAATCAGTCTCTGCTTTGCCTGTTATTGCTCACCAATTAATTATCACAACTCATGAGTTTATAAAAAGGCATTAACTTTTTTTTAAGTTTATAAAAACGGTTATATTTAGCCCAGTGACATGTCCAGGATGGACTCTGTGTCTCCACCTGTCGCTCATTGACTGCTGGAGATGGTCACCAGCTCCTCCACGACACTGTGTTACGTCAAGCCGCGTTTTCCAATCAGATACGGCATGGCGTAACACCTGTACGGAAAAGCAGGTATAGAAAATCCATGGATGGGAGGTTCCATTTTTAAAAAGTTTAATAAAATTGCTTAAAGTTTATCAGAAAAAACGGAACTTGCTTTCAAAGAACATTAAAAAAATGTTATGAAATTTCTGCTAAGTTAAATATTGTTTAAGGTAATCTTGGCTGGTTTAGCTTGTCTGTCTGGCAGGTGTTTTGGGTTAGAGTAAAATGAGTCCATAGATTCACAGGAGTCTATTTAACATGTTTCTGGTGCGACTCGCTTCACATCACGCTCCACTCCGTGTAAAATAACAAATAACTACAAAAACTCTGAGAATTGCCTTTCTCTGGTCTCACACAGTTAGAACCCGTTCTCCAGTCCATATTGTAGCTGCAGTTTGTTTATTTTTGATGTAGTTTTCTTAATAATCTGTATGCATCAAAATCCTTGTCATTTTATTTGTCCTGGTTCAGCTCCTCAAGAGGTGGAGGCTGCTGCATACTGACAGACAGCCGCTCTGACTGCAGCTCTGCCTTCTTTGTTACAGAAAAGCGCGTCATGCTAAATTAGCCGAGCTAGAGCGTTACTCATTGAGTTTTAAATAAAACATAACAGTGAATCATGAGGAGATCCCTGGTTAGTCGCTGCGTTTATCAGCTAAAGTACTTGAAGCGAGGGAATAAACACTGACAGGCGACATGGCCACAGGAAGAAAATAATTCATTAATTAGCTGCATGAGCAGCAACAGACATACTTACCGAGGCAAGTTGTTGTCAGCTGTTCTATCCGCTGAACTTTCTGACCTGCTGGTTCACATAAATCCAAAGAAAATCTTTGACCATCGCTACTTTCATTCATAGCATCTGTGGTCAGTTGTTCCTCCAAAAGTTAAAATGATTAAACACCGATAAAACTCAGATGGGTGACCTCTGCGTTGCAAAGACCCACCCTACTCTCTTTCTGATTGGCTAATGTCCTGGCTCTGCCAGATTTCATTGGTTGAGCGGAGCTTCTGTTTAAAATCTTGAATAAAAAGTCTACACAGAACATTTTGCGCTCATTTTCCAAATGACGGAAATCTGTCGCAGTGACGGAGAACTTTAACCCCTGATGATATTACTCATTCAGATCAGTTGGGGGAGGAATGTATCACCCCCAAGGATAAAACATGAATGACCAGAGGGGGGGACATCACAACCAGAGGGGGGGGGGGGGGGAATCCCCCCCATCCCCCCCAGCAAATCGCACCCTGTCTACGCTGTTGCTTGGTTATCCTTACCTATTCCAAGGGGAGGCTCACTTTCAATGGATTTGAAAACCCTGGTCTACAGCAACTGTAGCCCTGATGCCTTTAGCGAAGTATTTATTTCTGATTGCGATCGCCTTTGATCAAGGATTAGTTTTGGAAAATGGTCATTGACACTAAAATTCCTTCCTCGCAGCTCTCTGTCCTGAGTTCAGACCTGCTCTTTTTATTTGTAATGGTCAAATTTAGCTACAATCGGCCGAGCCCAGGTTTTATCGGGCTTTTTACCTCCAAGCCGGTGAACGCTATGGAAGGTGATGTGCTTTACCTAATCAACCGGGATTTTGAGCTGCTACCGGCGGAACTCACAGATTGTTTCTTCAGCATCCTCTTGTTGCCGCTCCAGGATATCGGCAAATACGAGGGTAGCTCTCATACTTCGGGCCTGAGTGTCTAGAATGGATTCTTTCATCTTACTATTTTCACCGGACAGCTGAATCATCCCATCGGTAAGCTTCCTGACTTCCTCAGCAATTCATTCTCAGCTGTGAGAGAAGCTAGTTGTTCCTGGCTGTATTCCAGCGACTCTCTCAGGGCATGAAATTCCTTGTGTAGGACTTCTACGACAGTAACACGGTCATCCAGGCTAGTTAGCTTCTTAACTATGGAATCAAGAACATTGCTGTAGCTCCTATTTGAAAATATAGTGAAAGCAGTGCTGGTTGAACTCGAACGGGAGTGTTCTGTTGATGGTGTGTTCATGGTTGGGGAACGTTTCGGCTTCCACATTATAATGCTGTCAAAACACTCATCCAGGTAGCTCTTAAGGCTGATCAAGGTCTCCTCATCTAGTGTGTTTTATTTTGAAATATGAAACAATTGTTAATATTTAAACGTTACTTTGGATAACTTTCAATTACTGACTTGTTCCAACCTGGGTGGAATGGATTAATATTATGTGTATACCAGCAATTTTACTTACGCACAGCTCTTGTGAGATCTCAGCTGCTCATCTATTCTACGGTGTTCTGGAACTGGAGAAAAAAGAGTTGAGTTGCTTGGGTGGAGAAGCCTTCTTATGGTACGGTTCAGGTTGGCTCTGGCTGAGTGCCTCTTTTTCACCACACTCTACTACTGCATTTCATGTCCTCAGCGTTATGCATATCTCATTGGTCATTCAAGATTTCGTATTTTCTATGTGGTGCCGATTTTGGTCGCAAAGACATCCTCTATGCACTTCTGGATGTATGCAGACATAGATTCAGCATAATTGTCTTGTCATGTAGCTGACCTTTAGTAGTTGGAGTACATGAGAGAGAGACATAGGATTACCCTTCTGTCACTTTTTAATCCGATTTTGATGAATTAAAAAGAGGCGGGGCGATTAAAAGGGGCGGGGCTTATTTTTTAATTGACCTAATGACGTAATAATTAGATATCAAATTTATATTAAACAATATCAAATTTATATTAAACGATATAAAGTTTATATTAAACGATATAAAATTTATATTAAACGATATAAAGATTTATTCTTATCTTAAGCAATAATTAATCGATATAAAATTTATGTTAATCGATATAAAATTTATATTAATCGATATCAAATTTATGTCAAAATTTAATTAATCGAGTTGACGGATAAATAATCCATCAACTTGCCGGATGTTCCGCCTCCATTTCCGGTCCCCCCGCCGGAAGTCCCGCCTATATGACATTATTAATATAAACCATTAATTTTACTATATTGATTATTTAATTATTTAATTCCTTTATTCACATCCAATTATTTAATTCATTTATATACATCCAATTATTTAATTCATTTATACAAATTGATCGAGTTGATGGCCCCATCCCCCACTTCCGGATTTCACACCCATCCCCCACCCATTTTCGGACCCATCCCCCACTTCCGAAATTCACACCCCTCCCCCACTTCCAGAAAGCGGAAGTCCCGCCCACCCCCTCACCCCGCCCCCGATCGCTTCTCTCATTGTATAAGGCCCTTTCTCAAGCCTCGATAGCGATTGAATCCTTTTCAACATGGCGTCTGAAACACCCAAGCTCCAATCTATTATTTCTGACACACCCGTCACAATCTACAACTATGAGAGCGGTGTCGGGCAAGCTCAGCAGACCCCTCGCAAGGCTTTGCTGTCTCTATGCAGAACTCAGATGCCTCCGGCCTTACCTCTGCAAGAAGAATGGTCTTTGGAACCCTATGGAGTTCGCGGTAGATGGGGATACGTCTTCAAGTACGAAACCGGCGATATGTGTCTGTATCAGCTGGATGAAGGAGCCGACAAGATGCAGACTATCCACTCCTTGTGCATGCTAACCTTAAACGATTGGGCTGTTCTGAGAGTCGTCATGCTCAGCAGACTAAACCCTCAAGATTCGAACGCAGCAGACACCGCTGTGAATCAAGAAACTGAGGACGGAATCATGGACCCTCCTGAATGAAACTGACACAGATTCAACAAGATCTTGACGGCAACATGGCAATCAAAGACGGGGGTTACCGGCCGATGGTTTTTCCATGCAAGTCTGAGACAGGCTCAAGATACAACGGTTATTTTTGTGCTTGACTATTATAATTCAGACTGTGGCGTGTTCAGAACTTTGTTAACCATTCCCTTTAATGCGTGGCGTGACAAGATGGCTGCAATAGGAGATCGGATTTCAACGCTGTTTCACGAATGTCGCAACTGGAGAGACATTTTGGCGGTTAAGAAAGCGCTGGCTTTTTAGACCAACCCTCTCACAACAGCCGATACCGCCCCTATCACAGTGAACCACACCTCTTCTCAGTATAAAAAACCTCCGGGACTCCGTGCAACTTCACTGACCAGACTTCTAACATCTGAGACCATGAAGAACTACACGGATAGCAGTGCTCCTACTCCACCGCCGTCTCCTTCAGCCGGTTCAACCGCTTCAGCATCACCGCAGCACGGCTCCCCGGACAGCAACAAATTCTTCCTGGGGCCGTACCACCCACCCTCGCCAACCCCTGAATCGTCTTATCCCCAAAGCGACAGCGACAGCGAGAGTCTCCTCACATCGCTGCAGAAGCATATCGAGGACTGGGCCAGTGCCCGCGGAGGTGTGCAAGTACGTCACGAGTACTTTGTTTTCAGGAATAAGAATTCTGCGCTTCCAGCCAGGCTTCCAGCCATGCCGTCTCTGTTAGAGACCCAGGAGGAAGATTCACAACTTCCCTCCGGCCAAGGAGATGCAGCCTCCCCGGAAGCTTCTCAGTCTGAGTACTCACAGCTCCAGGACTCGCAACTTCCCTCCGGCCAAGGAGATTCAGCCTCCCTGGACCCTTCGCAACCCGAGGATATGCAAATTCCCTCCGGGCAACCAGACAGTGACGAGGGCTATAATGAAAACGACGGGTGGATTCGCTTCGGCTTCATCAAAGCGGTGAAAACCGTGGTGCTTTATCTTTTGAACGCCGCGATCGGAAAATACATGCGCGGTAAATGTTATAGGTGTAATAATAACTGTCCTTGTCAGAGAGACCATGAATGTTCGGAGCTGCTCCAGAACGGGTTATTTGAGTGCAACTACAATGGTGTAATGCAAGTACTTTATAATGCACGTTTCTTCGATGCAGTTCAACGGTTTCTAACCGCTCGCAACATCCATAAAGACAATGACACAGTCAACGCTGTCGTACAGGCGTATCTGTACGAATTGACGCTGGCCAAGGAGTTATTTCATACAATCCTTGACAGCTATGATCAGATGGTTGAAGAAAGCCCTGAATTACAAGATCAACTTAAAGCCATCACGCAGTACTGGCAGGGGTCTTGAAACCATGCATGCATGTTTTCTCATATCTTTCTCTAAATATATATTAAAGTAGTGTTTTCTACAATTAGCTTGTGATATATTAAATAAGTGTTTTTTTACATTGAGTTTGTCATATATTAAATGAGTGTTTTCTACAATTACTTTATGACATCATATTAAAATGAATCTTTCTCTAAATATGAAATGAACTTTTTCTACAATTAGTTTGTGATATATGAAATTAGTGTTTGTTTTTTTACATTGAGTTTGTGATATATGAAAGTAGTGTTTTCTACAATTACTTTATGACATTGTATTTTTTAGCTTCATCTAAACCTTCTACCTGTATGTTAGACCCAATCCCAACCAAGTTGTTTAAGGAGGTATTCTCTCTGATCAGTGGTCCTATTTTAGACATGATTAATCTATCCTTGGTAAATGGATATGTACCACAGGCTTTTAAAGTAGCTGTTATTAAACCTTTACTTAAGAAACCATCTCTTGATCAAGATGAGTTAGTAAATTACAGACCTATATCTAATCTTCTTTTCTTATCTAAAATTCTTAAAAGTAGTTGCTAATCAACTTTGTGAACATTTACAAAGTAATGACCTACTTGAGGAGTTTCAGTCAGGCTTTAGAGCTCATCATAGCACTGAAACAGCTCTGGTGAAGGTCACCAATGATATTCTCATGGCCTCAGATAATGGACTTGTGTCTATACTTGTCCTGTTAGATCTCAGTGCTGCATTTGATACAGTTGATCACAATATTCTCCTACAAAGACTTGAGCATACTGTAGGGATTAAGGAAAAAGTATTAGGCTGGTTTAAATCTTATCTGTCGGACAGATTCCAGTTTGTTCATGTTAATAATACATCTTCCTCAAACTCTAGGGTCACTTGTGGAGTACCACAGGGTTCAGTCCTTGGACCAATTCTATTTACTATATATATGCTTCCGATTGGCAAAATTATCAGACAGCGTGGGATTAATTTCCACTGTTATGCTAATGACACTCAGCTATATTTATCCATAAATCCTGATGAATCCAATCAGTTACTTCGACTGCAGTCATGTCTTGATGACATCAAAAGCTGGATGACTTTAAATTTCCTGCATTTAAATTCTGACAAGACAGAAGTTGTAATCTTTGGGCCAGAGTCTTCAAAAAATAAAGTTCTTAATCAATCACTTAATCTGGATGGCATTAACTTGGCCTCTGGTAATAAAGTTAAAAATCTTGGTGTTGTTTTCGACCAAGACATGTCATTTAAATCCCATATTAAACAGGTTTCCAGAGTTTCCTTTTTTCACCTCCGGAATATCGCCAAAATTAGAAACATTCTGTCCAGGGGTGATGCTGAAAATGTAGTCCATGCATTTGTTACTTCAAGGCTGGACTATTGTAATTCTTTAGTATAAGGAAGTCCACAAAATGCAGTTCGAAGTCTTCAGCTGATCCAAAATGCTGCGGCAAGAGTTCTGATGAAAATCAACAAGAGGTATCATATTTCTCCAATTTTAGCTTCCCTTCATTGGCTTCCTGTTAAATCAAGAATAGAATTTAAAATTCTCCTTCTAACGTATAAAGCCCTTAATAATCAAGCTCCATCATATATCAGAGCTCTGATTACCCCGTATGTTCCTAATAGAGCACTTCGGTCTCAGACTGCAGGTCTGCTGGTGGTTCCTAGAGTCTCTAAAAGTAGAATGGGAGGCAGATCCTTTAGGTATCAGGCTCCTCTCCTGTTGAACCAACTCCCAGTTTTGGTCCGTGAGGCAGACACCCTATCTATTTTTAAGACTAATCTTAAAACTTTCCTTTTTGACAAAGCTTATAGTTAGAGTGGCTCGTGTTACCCTGAGCTATCTCTATAGTTGTGCTGTGATAGGCCTAGGCTGCTGGAGGACATCAGGGTCTAATTTTCTCACTCTATTGATTTCTACTGTTCTTCAGTCTACTGTTCTCCAGTTTTGCATTGTATTACATTGAAATGACTGTCGCTTTTAACTTTTTACTCTCTCTCTTTTCTCTTCATAGTAGGTACACCTGGTCTGGCGTTCTGTTAACTGTGACATCATCCAGAGAAGACGGCTCACCCGCTACTACCATCTAATGTAGAACAGATTACTAGATCAATGTGTGCTTCTGTGCTTTTTTGTTTCTCTTGTTGTGTCTCTGTTCTGTCTTCTGTAACCCCAGTCGGTCGAGGCAGATGACCGTTCATACTGAGCCCGGTTCTGCCGGAGGTTTTTTTTCCCGTTAATGGGTGGTTTTTCTTCCCACTGTCGCTTCATGCTTGCTCAGTATGAGGGATTGCAGCAAAGCCATGTACAATGCAGATGACTCTTCCTGTGGCTCTACGGTTCCCCAGGAGTGAATGCTGCTTGTCGGGACTTTGATGCAATCAACTGGTTTCCTTATATAGGACATTTTTGACCAATCTATATAATCTGACCCAATCTGTATAATATGATTGAACTTGACTTTGTAAAGTGCCTTGAGATGACATGTTTCATGATTTGGCGCTATATAAATAAAATTGAATTGAATTGAATTGAATATGTTAAGCAGCTTTCTGAGTTACCACCCTCCCCTTAGACTGGTGTTGTCTAAACTTTTTCACCCCACGAGGCAAAATGGTCAAATGGAAATTACTCACGGGCTGCAAAATTGTATTTTTTATTTTCAAAATAGTATTTTCTGTTTCAGTTTTACCTGCTGTACAAGAAAACTGAGTTGTACGTAATCTGTGTCCATCTACCTCTAGTTTTGAGTTTTGGTTTCGAGCTAAATTTGTGCCATTCTTGAATCGAGGTTGTAGAGAAATTCTTTTCAAGGGCTTCAAATGGCCTCAGGAAATAGTTTAGGCACTCCTGCCTTGGGCCATTGCCTACTAGGCAATCCCGTGGAGGCGGTGTGCATAACTAAGATAACATCCACAGATATTATAATCACAACACACGTCCTCAGCCGCGCTTCTCCCCTTGTGCCTGTTCTCCGTCTCACTCAGCAGAGTTACAAAATAGAAGCCGGCATGCACCTATGTAAAACCCGGTAAAATAAATAAATTAATAACAGCTTTTATCCGCAGCTCATTTTCTATTGTCTCCCTAGAGAGCTTGTCCATAAATTTGGCTTGTTTCTAAAAGATCCCGACTCCATCATTCCACTTCCAGCGTTACTCTACAAAGAGCAGAATGACATAAGGGAATACTGTTTTGCTCAACATGATATCTAATGAAAACTTAAGTTTGAAGGGGTGTTTATTTAATAGCTTTTTAAAGTGAAAGTTTTAAAAGAAAAAAATAACTTGATATAAGCAGAGACTGGTGCAAAGTCTTAAAATCAGCATATCTACATGTGCTATCCCGTTCCACAACCACATTAGGGTATCAGATATTAAACCTTTATTTAGTCTAATTGGAGCACAACTTGTCTTTTACCAGAGAGATGTGAAAGTGGGGTGGAGAACATGACAGGATACGTGACAGCTGTGTTTTTAATGTTGATTTCAGAACTCTTCCTGTTGCAGAACATTAGCATTGTTAATTATAAATATAAGGTTAAATATATTTCCTTTCATCGCTTGACGTCTGAAAATACTACATATCTTTTTTTTCTAATACCAACTACTTGTCATTTTTATGCAAATTATGATAATTTTGTTAGTAGTTCATGAGATATTTTAATATAGCAAATACTTCTAAGTATAAACATGTTAAAAGTTGAAGAACTTTTGCAATGGTTTATTTCTTTTCTAAAATTATTTTCTATGAAAATAAAACTTGGTTGAAACTGTCATGGTTTAGTTTTTGGTCCGGCTTTTTCCTGTTTTTTCAGTTCCTCCTCTCACTCAGCTCACCCTCCAGGTTTGTGCGGGTAATTATATTTCTGATTCATTTTTAGTTGAAAACGGCAACCCTCAGGGGAGCGTCTTTAGTCCAGTACTATTATGATAAACGATGTTTATAAGAAGGTTAAACCTGACATAGGAAAATCACTTTTTGCAGATGCCGGGGCAGACTAGAAAGGATAAAAGTTTTTTAAATTATTGGGGTTTGATAGTTTGCTTAAGTGGAAACTATTCAATACTAAGTATTGAATATTATGAGGTGTTTAACAGGAGGTGTATGAGGAGCTGATCGTATGGCGTTAAAAAAATTTATATATTGCATTAGTTAGATCAGTTCTAGATTACAGTTGTATAGTTTTTGATTCAGCCGCTAGTTCATCTTTAAAAAGGTTGGACATAAGGGTTAGGGTTAGTAAAATCAACTCCAATATCGGCGCTTCAGGTGGAGGTTGGAGAAATGCTATTAAGTCTTAGAAGGAAACTGTTGAGGGTAAATTATTGGACAAATTTCCAAAGTCAAAAAGAAACACATCTAAGAAAAATAATACAAATTGAAAGTAGTAAAATTAAAAAGGAGGTATTTAGTAAGGGAATTATTCAGATAGTTGAGGAGTTAGGAATCAACAATTGGGCCGTTAGTCTAACTGCCTTAATGCCAGCTATACCATCATGGTTACTACCTCAATCTAGTGTTGATCCTTCTTTGTTATAAAAGATTAGTTCAAGCAATAACACGTTAAGTGTACAAGCTTATGTGAACACTTTGATACATGAGACATATGGGTATTATGTACATGTATTCACGGATGGGTAAAAAAATCCAGAGAATGGAAAAACAAGCTGTGCTTTGGACATTCCTGAATTAAAAATTAAAGTGTTTAAAAGATTAACTGATCATTTCTCGGTTTATGCAGCAGAAATGATGGCAATCATGTTAGCATTACAATGGATAGAGGAAGTCAAACCCATGAGAATACTAATATGTTCAGATTCAAGCGCAGCATTGGCTAGTCTCAAAAGTGTGTCATCTAAATGTAGGGAGATTATTATGTTAGAAAGTTTGTTATCATTATACCGAGTACGTAGTCTGGAGATTGATGTTTAGTTTTTATGGATTCCAGCACATAGTGGCATTGAAGGGAATGAGATGGCAGATTCTTTAGCTAAGAAGGGGTTGGCGATAAATAAGGTCCTACTTACGATCCTACATACGAAGCAAAATTAAGGTACAGTGGCAAAAATTATGGGATAATGGAAATAAAGAAAGACATGTACATAAGATACAGCAAAAAGTGGAGGAAGAAGAGCCTCTGGGGAAGAGCAGGAGAGAACGGGGGATGTTTAGCAGAATTAGACTAGGCCACACGAGGCTCACTACATATTATTGGGAAGCATCCATAGTTTCAGCATTCTAGAAACTGTGGAACATGTGCTGTTTGAGTGTATTAAATACTCAAATCAAAGAATGGCTCTAAGGAATGGACTGGAACAAGAAGGAATCAAACAACTGAACATTACAAATATCTTCTCAAATAAATACGGAAAGATGGTGCTTAAGATCATGTCATCTTATCTACAACAAACTAGACTAAACCTAAGGATTTAAGGAAAAGTAACCAAAGATCAAGTAGGTGGCGATAATGTTCCATTTGATTGCAAGACACCAGTAAAAGAAGAAGAAGAAGCAGCTCACCCTCCACTCCCTCAGCAATCTGTCACACCTGTTGGGCACTAATTAGTCAGAACTCCAAGTAAAAGTATAGGTACCTCTCCAAAATATGACTTTGGTAAAAGTCCAAGTCACTGACTGAAATGTTACTTGAGTAAAAGTCTCTGAAATGTCTTGTACTTAAGTATGAAAATTACTGTAAAAATAGACGTACTCAAGTAATGTAATAAAAAGTATAAGTAAAACAAAGCAAATGCAGTTTGAATGACATTTTTGGTAAACTTTAAAAGTCAAATTCACTTGAAATATTATAAACAGCCAAGTGCAGGAGAAATTTAGACCAAGTTTAGACAGAACACTGTCTAAAATTTCTTCAAGTAAGGTCAGTGCTATGCGCTTTAAAATTGTGCACAACCAAGTGCAGGCAAAATTTAGACCAGGGGGTGTATACTAAGAACACGGTTAATTGATAAACCAGGTCCGGCCAACCTACAGGAAGTGGTAAACCTGCTAATAGATACACCAGCAGGTTAGTTAAGAAAATTAGGACTCTCTGCTATGCTTTACCTATACCACAAGGTTAATTTAACCTGCCCTACCACTGAACCAGCTTCTTATCCTGTTGGTGGTAATGAACAAGCCCAGGCAAGTCCCGACTTTGTCGCAGTCAATCAGTAGGTGGGGTCAAAACACTTGCGTGCGTGAGTCTCTCTCTCTCTTTTTGTAACGAGTAACTTAACCAAACATTGAAAATGTATTGGAGTAAAAGTATGCAATTAAGTTCAGAAATATAGTAAAGTAAAAGTTATCAAAAAATTTTATACTCGAGAAAAGTATAAAGTACTCCAAAATATACTCAAGTACAGTAGTGAAGTATTTTTACTTTGTTACTATACAACACTGCTGGTTTGTTCCCTGTTTCAGCTGCTGGGTTTTCCTGCCGTCCTCTGAGCTTCAATAGGCCTCTGTTAGCTGCTGGATTTCGTGCCTTCATCCGTGCCTTAAGTTTTGCTCGCTGCTTCATTGCCTCGATCTCCTGCTACCCATGTACTACAGCAACCCTGCCTCTCATCTACATTTCTCTTCTCTTTCTGATTTCCTCATCCACTAATAATTTCTCTTTCAATAAACTATCAGAAAATAGTTCAGAAAAAGTTAATCCAAAGACAAATTTATAACAGAAACAAGTTTGCTTTTAGTACGGTGAAAATATTTTAAATAAATGTTGTCAATGCCTAACAGATAAGATAATGAGCAAGGTGGGACAGGAGACGGTAAAAAACATCCATGCCATTTTTAACACCAGAAGTAATTCAATCATTAGTCATCCGTCTTTGTTTTTCTGTCTTTTTTTTTTTTTGAAAGCTGAACTCCGCCGCTTTTACGAAAGCATTTCTAAGCTTTACCACAGCATAATTTGTTGTTTTAATCTTACTGCTGGCTGAATTTTTCTGTTTTATGCAGTGTAACTACAAATACATGCACTACAAATACGCACAGTTTAATTTATATACCATAAACATGTATACGTACATTTTATAATGTTTCAACTAACTTAAATCAAACTAATCTCTGTGACAAGACATAAACTAGAGGTGGGCGATACCGGGAATTTTTAATCGATCCGATACCAAGTAAATACAAGGGGCAGTATCGCCGATATCGATCCGATACCAATACTTTTAACATTTGATTTTTATTTTATTATTACAATTAAATAATAATAATAAAGTTATGTTCAGTGTTTTTTTCCTAATCCACCGCCTATATCTTTCAATCCTCATGTAATTTTGTCCGTATTGTGTGCACCTGCTTGTTGCTTTAATCCTATAATTTTCCCCGTCGTGGGATAAATAAAGGATTAGCTAATGTTATCTTATCTTAAATAACACTTTTTAATAGGATATATGTACTGGGTTCTTTCAAGGTCTTAATTACATTTTCTGTGTGGGCTCCAGTAACATATGATAGATAATATCTACTTTGAAAATTAACATGAACTGCTGCTCTAATCTACCTGGATGTCCTCCGGAGGACTGAAACGCCTCAGTCAGTGACGTCAGTCTGTGGGTCTGTCGGGGCAATCAGGGAAGTTTCCTCTGTCGCTCTACGTTTTCTTCCTCATGGTTTTTCACGTGCTTAGATACATTTGTTGTGTTTCCACTTAATTTAACCGGCTTTTTACAAAACATATTTCTCTCTTCATGTTTTTCCGCTCTAGCGGTCTCTCTCTCTCCGTGTCTGAACAGGAGCCGCGCGCCGCGCGCGGCGGTTGTTTGTGTATGTTGAGTTGAGAGAGCACAGTGGGCGGGACAGGCTGAACCTGCGTGCTGATTGGCTGGCGCCGCTGAGCCATGTACGAGAGGGGAGGGGGAGCAGCAGCCAGCAGAGTGCCTGCCCGTGACACAGAAGGGGATACTGGTGAATCTGCGGCAGTCAGCGCGCGCGGGAGAGAATAAAAAGGATCGATCCTGTTAAAAGAATATTGTTCAATATCAATACCCGCGTTGATATCGATAGTATCGATCCTAGGATCGATCCGCCCACCTCTAACATAAACTCTTTTGTAAAAGCTAAGATGAACAGGAATGGAAGTTTCTAACCACTTTTCTTTGTGTATAATGTGCACAGATGCAACTGACAACACATGAATGCTAGCCAACTTACAATTGCTTTTGGAGTTCCAAAAATGCAAACCATGGGATGCTCACAGAAAAAGGTCCTAACATTTGTTAATCTTGCATTATGTCATACACATTCTTCTCTGATGCCAACATGCTGGATTTCTTAAAACTGCAAATATTTTCAAAACTTTAATTCATCCTGGTAATAATAATAGTACTTGGGGGCACTCACAGTTGCCAAATGATCAGTTGATGCCTAAATATGAAAAAGTTAAACATGACAGTAATGTCCCAGTACAATGCCTGACGTTGCAGGTCACTGAATTGCAGGTCAATAGATAAAACAGGAATGAATATTCAGCAAATCAGGCCTGATGGGCTCCGTACATTATATTTAAGAAAATTTAGATTTTCTTAAACTGTACAGGAGCTGTAAAGGAAGGGATGTTTTAAATCATTATGCTGTCCTATATCTGTTATCTAGAGGAGTTAACCGTGGCTGGTAAGTTTGGCAATTTGTCTTCATCATTCCAAATGGTTAAGAAAGTACATACAGCAAAAGTTAATGCATGCAGACTAACCACAAATCATTGTTCTACCCGTCTCTCTGGAATTAAATTACAAGATTTTAAGGGATTTTGCAAGGGTTTTGTAAAAACTCTCCATCATAAAAGTATGTAAATGAAAACAGATAGGAATAGTTTTGAACAATTAGCCTAAAAACGGGGGGTAAAGTCTGTGACTCTGTCTTGTGCTTGACGTTGTGCGAGTTTGTTTGCCGGTGGTCAGAGTGACTTAACCAGTGAGATAAGGTTGTATGGTACATTTCTGCCATTATTCTTCCTCAAGCCCTGCATAGTGTTATATTTAAAACACATCTGTTTTAAATATCCTCCATATGAAGAAGGTTCTACAAAGATTTCCTTGTAGATGTAATTCATTAGCGGATAGCCCCAATTTTCTTGCTTCATTTTTTAACCTGACTTCTAGTATCTATCCTGATGCATCAATCTGGGCTGACTCTTTAGTGCTTTTTTTTTATATATATATGTATTTATTCAGAATGTATGTCCATACAAAATCTACATCCAGGGTACAATATTATTCTTTTTCTTTTTCAACCCCCCCCACCCCCCCCCAAAAAAAATAGAAATAAAAATACACCCACCTCACCCATTCTCTCTATGTAGCAACACACTTAGTAACATTGCATTGAGCACTATCCATGTTTTTGAAAGGCCAGGATAAGTAGTAAAGGATACAACAAAAATATTACAGGAATTAAACAAGCCAGTAAAGATCAATCCTGATCAGTCTCTCAGGTCTAGGGTGGTTTAAATGTCCAGGAAGGGAGTCCATATCCGGTCGTACTTAGCCAACGTCCCCCGTACTGAATGGAGAATCTTTTCAGGAGTGCAGTACGATAACAGTTCGTTGATCCAGTGTTTCTGGTTTGGAGGCTCCATAGATTTCCAATTTTTAAGTATACACTTTTTTGCTGCAGATGATGCTAACAAAACAAAGTATTTCTTACAAGAATTTAATTTCAAAGACGTAACATCTCCAAGTATCCAGATCCTAGGGTCAGGTTCTAAAGAAAGCCCACAAACTGTTGATGTTACCTGAGTTACATTATTCCAGTAGGTTTGCAAGCGTACACAACTCCAAAGCATATGAAGAAGATCCCCTACAGATATCCTACATCGTTGACATTTGTCAGTGATACTAGCATTCAGCTTATTCAACCTATATGGGGTATAATATATGCGGTGAAGAATATTGAATTGAATTTGTCTATGTTTTGTTGATGTTAATATGGTTTGAGATGAATTTAGTAATCTGTTCCAGCTTTTGTCATCATAGTTGCAGTTTAAGTCCGACTCCCATTTAGATTTTTTCGAGTATTTGTCATAAGCTGGCGAAGAGTCAAGAACAATTTTGTAAACAGATGAAATAAGTCCTTTTGTAGTGGTACGTTTAGGATCTAATAAACATGATTCAAGCAGAGTTTCCTCTGGTTTATTTGGAAATATTTCTACTGTTTGGCTCTTAATCCAGTGTCTGACCTGTAAATATTTGAAATGATTGTGCCTATGCAGGTCATAAAATTCAGATAATTGGTCGAAGCTGGCAAAGACATTATTGGTATAAAGGTCACCAACTGACCTAATACCTTTTCTGACCCAATTTTGTAGTATACCATCTGCTATAGGTTGGGGGATGCTGAGGTTATCTTTAAGTGGTGTGTTAACCAACAGTTGTATCTTAATGTTCAAGAGAGTGTGTAACTGAAGCCATGCATTATAGGTAGCTAAAATTAAAGGATTCGATGTCATTGTATTAAGTTGCTTTTTTGAACTCAAAAAGGGGATGGTTGCTAATGAAATAAGTTTTAATTCTTGTTGTTCTATCGAGATCCACCTCACATCGTTGCCATTTGAATAAATCCACATCCATAAAGTACGGAACTGGGAGGTTAGGTAATACATTCTGAAATTTGGAAGATTTAATCCGCCTTTAGTATAGGGAGCCTGTAAAGTAAAAAGTTTAACTCTTGGGACCTTCTTTTGCCATAAAAATAGAGATATTGCTTTATCCAAATCTTTAAAAAATGTCATTGGGACTTTTAAGGGGACACATTGAAATAAGTAAATAAATTTAGGTAATATAGACATTTTAATTGAATTAACTCTGCCAATCAAAGATAATGGGAGATCCATCCATCGCTCCAGTTCTGCTTTGGTTTTATGAAGTAATGATGTGTAATTCTTTCGATAAATTTGATCATACGAGGAACTAATATTAATGCCAAGGTATGTAAAACCATCTAAGCACCATTTAAATGAACCAGGCAGCAATTGTGTCTCCTGTTCTGTCATATTAAGTGAAAACACTTCACTTTTGGAATAATTGACTTTGTAGCCAGAGACTGCACTGTATGTCTCAAGACATGCCAGTAAAGATGGAAAGGATTTAGACGGTTGAGATATGAATACTAACAGATCATCTGCATACAACGCAACTTTATGTTCTTCTGTACTTACATTTATACCTGTAATAGTTGAGTCAGAACGGATAGCAATTGCTAATGGTTCTATTGCAATGGAGAATAGGCTAGGAGAACTTGGGCAGCCCTGCCTACAGCCTCGGGAGAGCGAGAAGGCGTCTGACAGAACCCCATTGGTCAAGATCTGAGATCTAGGGCTATTGAAGAGTGTTCTTACATATCTAATAAAGGTTTCACCAAAATTCATAGCTCTCAAGGTCTCAAAAAGAAAATCAGGTTCAATTCTGTCAAACGCCTTCTCAGCATCCATAGAAAGTATTACCAGGGGGTACCTCTGTCTTTTAGCAATATCAATAACATGAAACAACCTCCGAATATTGTCCGCTCCCTGTCGGTTCTTAACAAAGCCTGTTTGATCTGCATGAATAATTTTTGGGATTATTTTCTCCAGTCGAGATGCTATTATTTTAGACAAGATTTTATAGTCGGAGTTGAGGAGGCTCAAGGGTCTATAATTTCCACACTTTTCTACATCTTTTCCAGGTTTTGGAAGCAATGTTATTGTTGCAAGTTCTAAAGATTGAGGAAGTACTGTCTTTTGGAATGCCTCCTTAATCATACTTGTAAGGGGGGTTAATAATTTATTTGAAAAAGTTTTAAAATATTCATTTGGAAAGCCATCTGGCCCTGGGGCTTTATTATTTTGTAGTGATTTAACAGCAAGGCGGACCTCTTCCTCACTTACCTCACCGTCCAATATGTCTTTGTCGGTTGTATTAATCTTGGGTAAATGTAACTGATTCAAAAATTGTTTTATATCTACACTGTCTTTGTGAAGCTCAGATTTATATAACGATTGATAATATTTTCTAAATTCCAAATTTATGTCTTTTGTATTTTCTAAATGTCTACCATCATTTGTTTTAATACTCTGAATAAGTTTTTTATTGTCCTCTTTTTTAATCTGCCACGCCAGTAGTTTGCTTGTTTTATTGCCGAATTCGTAGTAATGATATTTTGTTCTAGCCATTGCTGCCTCAGCTTTACTAGTACACAGGTTGTCATATAAAATCCGTTTTTGTTTTAAAGCACTAAGTAATTCTGGGCGTTTTGTTCTGCAATGGTCAATTTCCAAAGTCCTTATGTCTTTTTCTATTTGAGAAAGCTGTTCCCTCTTTTGTTTGTTTTTATGTGAAACATATGAAATAATATGCCCCCTCATATAAGCTTTGAGCGCTTCCCATATATTTGAATGTGAGGAGGTATTCAAATTTACTTCTAGATACATATCGATTTTGGTATTCATGAAAGTGACAAATTCTGAGTCTCTAAGAAGATATTCTCTGAATCTCCATCTAGGAGAGGAGGAAACAGGTTGATGAAATTCTAACTTCATTTGTATGGGGTTATGATCTGAAATCGTAGCTGCTAAGTAAGAACAGGTTTTAATTTGTGACAAAAGTGGGAGCGAGGTTAAAAACATGTCTATTCTTGAATAAGTGTTGTGGACATTGGAGTAAAATGAGTAGTCTTTGCTGGTTGGATTACGTAAACGCCATACGTCCCCCAATCCTAATTCTTTCATGCCCTGAGTCAGAGCAACCGCAGATCTGGACTGTGCAATAAGTTTAGGAGAGGAGCGATCCATTGATGGATTAAGAGCCAGGTTATAATCACCACCTAATATATATGGAGCTTCAATCACTGCCAGTTTTAGAATTAAGTCATTAAAAAATTCTGGGTTATCTAAATTTGGGCCATACAAAGATACTAGTACTAACCTGTTTGCATTTATTACACAGTCCACCAAAATTAATCTGCCGAATCTGTCGTTTTCCATATAATTTAGTCTAAATCTAAGATTTTTATTGATAAGCAAGGCCACACCTCTAGCTTTGGATGAAAAAGAAGAATAAAATACATGACCAACCCAGTCTCTGTGCAACTTTAAATGTTCTATATCTGTGAGATGGGTCTCTTGAATAAAGGCGATGTCTGTGTTTTGTTTCTTAAAGTATGTTAAAACTTTCTTCCTTTTAATGGGGTTGTTAATCCCCCTAACATTCAATGAAATACAGTTTAGTAGTCCTGTCCTACTCAATTTAAGTAATGTGAAAAAATATTCTAGTTAAGTGACAACATAAAATGCATATATCTTGGACAAAATAATGAAATCTCTGACCTTTTGCCATAAATTTACAACTTTCAATATTCACAACAAGAACCCCATAGAGAGAATGTCCCACAAATCCCAATAACAAAAAAAAGAAAAAGAAAACCCACACTTTAACCCCCGGTAAGCGAAAAAAACAAACAAAAAAACTGTGGGATAAACTCCATTTCTAAACAGTTGTGGTATCCCCAGCAGAGAACTTTTTTTTTTTTTTTTAAGTGAACGATATGATTGCTCCAGCAGAAAACCTTAAGGAACTATATTAACAATATTTAACAAAATCTACTTAACGCACCTGTGGTGTTTTCAGGATCAAGTGCGCCTTAGCGTAACCTTTGGAGGCCAGCCATTAATTATGGATTATTTTATGTAACTTTGTTTTACCGTTAATAGTCATGATGCGCAGTCATCTTGCAGAGAAAATGTTCTATCCCTCCTCCTGAACAGTGGACAAAAAGGTCTCCACTTCAGATGGGGCTGAAAAAAGTTTAAATCCACCTCCATGCCGGATCCTCAGCTTAGCAGGGTAGCGGATGGCGTATTCAATATTTTTCTCCCGAAGTTTTTTCTTCACCTCGTTGAAAGCGAGCATTTTGCGTTGCACCTCGATGCTGTAATCTGGGTAAAATGAGACTCGATTATTATCCAACTGTACCGTCTTCTTCTCCCTGGCCAAACGGAGTACTTTGTCTTTATCCCTGAAGTTCAGAAATTTCACGGGGATAGGTCTGGTCCGCTCCGACGCTCGCCCCAGGCGGTGTGCCCTCTCGATGGTAACCGGGGTTGGGAAGTGTTCCTCCCCGAGAAGCCGCGGGATTAGTCGATCCACGTACCCGATCATGTCGGTACCTTCGGACTTTTCTGGGATGTTTATAATTTTGACATTTGATCTCCTGCTCCGGTTTTCCAAGTCGTCTGATTTCTCCTTCAGGAAAGTTATTTCTTTCTCCATTTTGAGTATACGAGCTTGAGCGTCAGAGAGGTTGTCTTCGTTAGCTCCAATTCTGGTTTCCATTTCCTGTACCTGTTCAGCCAGCGTTGACATTGACTGTTCAATTTTTGTAAGCGATTGTTGGATGTAATCAGTTTTTTGATTTATATGCCCAGTGAGCTCCTCTTTCGACTCACGGATAGCCTTCATCAGGGATTTCAATGTTAGTTTATCTTGATCAGCCGCCATCTTCCCCACGTGAGAGGACTCTCTTAAGACGACAAAAAAAACTTCCGGAAACAACTAAATTTCAGCACCACTTAGTCAGGTTTGAGTAGTGAATACTTGTTCACTGGTTCAGGAATAAGTTCTATATCTGGAGCAATGTAGATGCTAGTATAAAGTCATCACCGCTGAGGATTACCTGGAGCTCACCGACACACGTCTGCTTGCAGAGGTTGCATCACGTGACTCCCTCTTTAGTGCTTTTTTTAATACAATTAAATTTTATTTATATAGCGCCAATTCATGAAACATGCCATATCAAGGCACATCAATCAGATTATACACATTGGTCAAAAAAAGGGGAACCGGTTGATTGTATATATCCATGGCTTTGCAGCAATCCCTCATACTAAGCAAGCATGAAAGTCTGTCTTGACACTTGCTGCTAAGCACTAGGGCTAATTTGGAGTGACATTAAAGGAAGCAGATGGGACTGATTGTTCAGTCGTCAGAGAGGGCAAAGACAAGGAGCAATCTCTGCACTCTAGATGCAGATATATGAAGTTGATTCTCATAAAGTGTGTAAGATGTTCCATTACTGTTTTGCGTGTTTTTCTCTTTTTTTTCTGACCAACTACATGGATAGATGCTTGGTGTTGTAAATAAAAGCTAAGCGTAATACATGTATCTAAATGTGAGGCTCTCGCACAAACAATCAAGTTCAATATATATATTTTTTAGTTTGGAAGCAGAGTGAACTGCGAGTTGATCCAAGCCCACACCACAATGTGGAAAATGGGTATGGAATCGCAGAATTAGACGTGTAAAAATGGAATACGGTAAAACTTTTTTAGATTTTGCCCGTGAAACACAAAAACATCCACAGAGGAAGGGCAGAAAGCCTGTCTGAGCTTACTCAAAGCTGCATGCTGCTGTAACACTAATATCCAAAGCAAAACATTTTATTTATAAAGAGGACAATAAACCTTTCTGCAAGTTTCACGCACATATAAACTATTGAAACAGCAAAGACTACGCTATAGAATTAAGAAATGGGGCATTTTAGTACCACATCCGTCTCCACACAACAGAGCACTAAAACCTTAGGTTTGAAAAACAAGGTGTACTAAACTTTACAAACTGTGTTTCAAAGACTAGACAAAGACAAATCCAACTGTAAAAGCTTTTGAAACTGCACCAGTTTTATCATCGTCTTGTTTTAGAATTTATGGACATATCGATAAAAAAACCCAACTTCTGTTCAGCCAGGCTTAAAAGTTTTACTCAAATGCCCAAAATGTTGTAAAAATTCAGAAAGAAAGAATATTTGATTCTGTTAAAAAAGAAAGCTCTGTGTTTTAGTATGTGAAGTGTTATATGTGTTATATTAATCAACAGAGAGGTAAAATGAGAAGCCCCTGATATCTTACCTGCAGCATAACTAAGTTCAGTTTTCATGGAAGTTAATTAACATAATCAACATCTTGGGCCCGTATTATCTCTTTATTATGTCATTATTGCAGACCCTGTCAAAACATTTAGCTTTTTCATGATCATAGGTTGTGTTAAGTTTTCATATTTAATGCAGTTTCTTCATTAAACTCCACGACTGTTTTTCAGCCATTCCTCATAAATTACTTTAATTCATCTATATAACCTTTTTCTCTGTTTTTTTAACCTCTGTGAGGCAGAACTGAAAAGTGCTTTACAAATACAGTTTATTAGTATTAAAAGTTTAACATTTTAACAGAAACCCACTTCAAACATCTTGAGCCACCCTTTTAATGTATAGTTTATTGAGAAATAATGTCTGGATATTTATGCAACCCCACAGGAAGAACACACAAACCACTTATTTTTTAGAATTCTCTTGTTGAGCTTGTGCAGTTCCAGCGTTGTGAGAGTCGGCGTGAATCTGAGCGTTAGTTACGACCCGTGCTGCTTCTGACATGATGAGCTTTCATCCCGTGAATGCATTGCACAGGATGGGGCATCCCCTAACAGATCTCCTGAGTTTGTGATCCAACAGACACCGTTGTAAATGCATTTAGTATGGAGGGAGGACTAAAGACGAATAGGTTTTCTTAAAGGGGTCCTCTGGATTATTTCTGCGCAAACGGTGCGGGAGGTTTTGCTCCGTATGATAGGAATTCAGCAAAGATTACGTAAGTCTGACTGCTATGCTGCTGCTGAGCGTCAAAATTGAGCGTATATAAGGTAAATTAATTGAATGTGTACAAATGCATTAAATACTTGAATGTGAATAAATAAATTAAAATAATTGGATGTATATAAATTAATTAAATAAATGGATGTATTAAAGGAATTAAATAATCAATATAGTAAAATTAATGGTTTATATTAATAATGTCATATAGGCTGGACTTCCGGCGGGGGGACCGGAAATGGAGGCGGGACATCCGGCAAATTGATGGATTATTTATCCGTCAACTCGATTAATTAAATTTTGACATAAATTTGATATAAATTAATATCAATTTTATATCAATTAATATAAATTTTATATCGATTAATTATTGCTTAAGATAAGAATAAATCTTTATATCGTTTAATATAAATTTTATATCGTTTAATATAAATTTGATATCGTTTAATATAAATTTTATATCTTTTAATATAAATTTTATATAATTTAATTATTACGTCATCTAAAGGTCAATTAAAAAATAACCCCCGCCCCTTTTTAATCGCCCTGCCCCTTTTTAATCCATCAAAATCGGATTAAAAAGTGACAGAAGGGTAATCCTATGTCTCTCTCATGAGGTGCGGAAAAGGAGTGGTCCACAATTTTTAATAATTATTTTTATAATGCCTACTTACAAAGTACACGTACCAAAAGTGCAAGTGCAATGGAGGTTGGCGAAGCAGCATGTCTTCCCAAGCAGCAGAACCACAAATGATGGAAACAGGTGCCCTAAACACTGTTTCACTAACTGGCTAAAACCACTAAAACTCTCCCAGAGGTGTACATATTAAGATAAGTACATGCAACTATCTAAAACCCTAAAACCATAAACCATAACCACAACCAGAAACCATATAAAACCCCAAGCTATATACATAAAATCCTAAACCAATAGAAATGCCATAAACCACTAAAAGCTCAACTTGGTTCCCCTATAATTTCCCTGGCTTGGTCCAGCCCGAAACCTTCTTAAAGCATACGTTTCTGTATGGGCCTCTTTTGGTTGGAGAATTAAGGAAATGTAATAGAATTTAAAAATAAGATATTATATCTAAAATAAGATTCGGACATACAGGATTAAATAGTACTCTTAAAATAATGAATAAGCATAGTACAGGTTGCTGTAATTGTTGTGGAAAATTAGAAACAGTACAACATATATTTTTAGAATAAATATGCTCAGGACAGAGATGGTTTGTAGAGATTTGGGTCGGAATAAAAATAAATTAGATATTAGGGAATTGTTTCAGAGATCATCTGGGGATGTAGTTTTTAGCAGTATTTTTAGTTTTCTAAGAACGGGCATTATGGGGAGACTATAATAGGTTCATGTCAGATCCATACTCCAATCTGGAAGGTGGCTGTAATACCTATAAACCTATAAGTTGTTTGCCAACTAAAAAAAAGAGAAGAAGAAGATGGGCATTTTTAAGGAAACAAGGACAGAGTAAGTACAAACACAAAACAGACAGTTAGGCCCAGAAATATTTGGACAGTGACACAATCTTCATGATTTGGGCTCTGCATGCCACCACATTGGATTTGAAATGAAACAACTACAATGTAATTGAAGTGCAGATTTAAAGTTTAATTCAAGGGGTTAAACAAAAATATATGATTAAACATGTAGGAATTGTAGCTATTTTTATACAAACGCTCCTCATTTCAGGGGTTCAAAAGTAATTGGACAAATAAACATAACCCAAAGTAAAATCTTACTTTTCAATATTTTCTTGGGAATCATTGACAGGCAATGACTGCCTGAAGTCTGGAACCCATGGACATCACTAAACGCTGGGTTTCCTCCTTAGTGATGCTTTGCCAGGCCTGTACTGCAGCTGTCTTCAGTTGGTGCTTGATTGTTGGTCCTTCTGCCTTAAGTTTTGTCTTGAGCAAATTAAATGTATGCTCGATTGGGTTGAGATCTGGTGATTGACTCAGCCATTGCAGAATATTCGCCTTATTTGCTTGAAACCAAATCTTGGGTTGCTTTTGCAGCATGTTTTAGACCATTGTCCATCTGTACTGTGAAGCACCGTCCAGTCGACTTTGCAGCATTTGGCTGAATCTGAGCAGAAAGTATATCCCCATATACTTCAGAAATCACTCGGCTGCTTCTGTCTTTTCTAATATCATCAATAAACACAAGTGACCCAGTGCCATTGTAAGCCATGCATGCCCATGTAATCACACTGCCTCCACCATGTTTAACAGAAGATGTGATGTGCTTTGGATCATGAGCTGTTCTATTCTTTTTCAAACTTTCTTCCCATCATTCTGGTACAGGTCGATCTTAGTCTCATCTATCCAAAGAATGCTATTCCAGAACTGGGCTGGCTTCGTCTGGTGTGTTTTGGCAAAGTCAATTCTGGCCTTTCTATTTTTGAGGCTGATTAATAGTTTGCACCTTGTGGTGAATCCTTTGTATTTACTCTCATGAAGTCTTCTTTTCATGGTAGACCTAAATACTGATGCATTTGTTCTTCGTTGAGTGGATGTGGTGGAGGTTTTTTCTTCACCATGGAAAGGATTCTGCGATCATCCACCACTATTGTCTTTGAATTCCCAAGCTCACCAGTGCACTTTTTTCAGCCTCAGGATTGTTCACAGCAACACCAAATCTGGTATCAACTCCAAACCTTTTAACTGCTTAACTGATGACAGGTTAAGAAGAGAAAAGCCCATGCAACCTTATTTATTTTTGCAGTCTTCTGAGTCAATTGTCCAATTACTTTTGGTCTCTTTAAAAAAGAGGCATCTACGTATTAAAGACGACACAGCTCTACATCACCATGTCACCAGGTGACTATGAACCAATTCAAGCACTGGGTAAATGCTTAGAAGAAATCGATGTGCCAAAATACTCTTCAATTCAATAAAAACAAAGCTGAAGTAATAATGTTTAAACCAATAGAGGAGAGATCAAAAGTAAGCGCCCACAGGGTTTCCGTAGTTTATTAAAAAGCATTAAATGTCATTAAATTATTTTTAATTAATTTTAAATTAAGGCCTTAATTGGCATTAAAAATGTGAATATCGGTGGCATTATTTTTTCTGAAAAAATACGTTCATAAAAACAGTTTTGTCAGATATATATAATATATCTGTAGTTATATATATCAGTATATATATAAAAAAACTAAGGAGTACCCTTCCATCAAACTCAAAACCATGCCCACATTTCAAAAGTGACAGCCCGAAGTCCCGCCTTCACCCCGCCTCGGCCGCTTCTCTCATAATATAAGGCCCTTTCTCAAGCCTCGATAGTGATTGAATCCTTTTTTCAACATGGCGTACGAAACAACCAAGCTTGAACCTATCATTTCTGAGACACCTGTTACGATCTGCCATGATCAGAGCAATTTTTGGCAAGCTCAGAAGACCCCACACAATGCCACGCTGTTTTTATGCAGAACTCAGATGCCCCCGACTCTACCTCTGCAAGAACAATGGTCTTTGGAACCCTATGAAGCCCGTGGTAAATGGGGGTACGTCTTCAAATATGAATTCTGTGGGATGTATCTCTATCACCTGGATGAAGAAGGGGATGAGCTGCAAACTATCCACTCCTTGGGCATGCTGACATCAAACAATTGGGCTGTTCTTAAACTCATCATGCTTCACAGACTAGGCCTAAAGAGTCGGATGCAGCAGGCCCCTCTGTGAGACAAGAAAGCAGGGACGGAATCATGGATTCACCAGTCGCTAAGCGTGGTAAGCGAACATATCAAGAAACCGGGGATGGAATCATGGATTCACCCGTCGCTAAGCGATGCAAGCGCGGGCCTCAAGAAACCGAGGAGGGAATCATGGATTCACCCGTCCCTAAGCGCTGCAAGCGGTTGCTGACCAACCTGAACGAATTTGACAAGGATTCTGGAAATAGGATCTTCACAGCTACTTGGCAGTCAAAGACGGGGGTTACCGGCCGATGGTTTTTCCGTGCAAGTCTCAGAAAGGCTGAAGATAAAACACATTTATTTTCATGCTTGACTATTATAATTCTGACTGCGGTGTGTTCAGGACATTGCTAGCCATCCCCTTTGATGCGTGGCATGACAAGACGATCGGAATATCAGACTGGATTTCAACGCTGTGTCGCAAATGTCACAACTGGAAAGACATTTTGGGGGTCAAGAAAGTGCAAAGACATTTTGGGGGTCAAGAAAGCGCTCTCTTTTTAGACCTGCCCCTTCAACATTAACCACGCCCTTCTCAGTATATAAAAAGTAACCAGGCAGGCTGATCGGGACTCCGTGCCACTTCGCTGACCGGACTTCTAACATCTGAAACCATGAGGAAGGACGCAGGCAGCAGTTGACATTCTGCGGGCGGGATAGCTCACGTACTCCACTGCCATCTCTTTCAACCAATTCAAACACTTCATCATCAGTGCAGCATGGGTCCCCGGACGGCGACAAATTCCCCCCCGGAGCTGTACCCCCCTCCTTCACCTGCATCTTCGCCAACTTCTGATTCTTCTGCCCTAAGCGACTGCTGGAGCGAAAGTATCCTCACGGCTCTGAAGAGGAACTCCATCGACTGATCAAGGCCCCCCGGAGGGGTCAAAGGCAGCCCTGAGTACTTTGTTCTATGGACTAAGAATTCCAGGCTTCCTACCATACCACCACAGACAGTGACCCAGGAGGGAGATTCACATGCTGTGAATCTTCCAGCCTACCAGGATCCTTCTGAGCCTGAGGACACACAAATTCTCGCCAGCTAAGGAGATCCAGACTCCCCGGCGCTTTTCCAAGACTCACAACTACCCCCAGGCCAAGTAGAACCACCCTCCCCAGATCGTTCTGAGCCCAAGGACACGCAAATTCCCCACAGCCAAGGAGATGTTGACGCAGGGTCCAACGAATACGACAGGTAGATTCATGTCGGGTTCATCAGAGCAGTGAAAAACGCCGTGCATCATCTTCTGTACCACGCCATCAGCAAGTACATGCATGATAAATGATATGGATGTAACTCTGACCATCCTAGTTTGAGAGACCATGAATGTTTTGAGCATCTTGAGGACGGGTTCTTTGAAAGCAATTACTATCGTGTAATGCAAGTACTTTATAATGCATGTTTCACCTGTGCCATTCAGCAGTTTTTAGCCGCACGCAACATCCATCAAGACAGCGACACAGTCAGCACGGTCGCACAAGCTTACTTGTACGAATTGACACTGGTCAAATGGGTGCATGACCCTATCAATAAGGTGTATGATCAGGTGATTCGAGGAAGCTCTGAATTAAGAGATCAGCTTCTAGCCACCAGGCAGTACTGAAGGGGATGCTGAAAACCAGAGTATGTATGTTTTCTCATATCCTTCTTTTTATATTAAATTAGTTAGTGACATTGTATTAAAAGAATGTCTTTTCAATGTACGTATGTTTTATGTTTTTACATCTTTTCTTTTTATATATATGAAATGATTGTTTTTTTGAATGAGCCAGTGATATAATAAATGAATGTATTTTCTTTCCTGACTGGTTATGTTAATAAAATATATATAAAAACACAATTACATGCGTCTTTTTCTTCATTTAGCATCACTACGTGTGCGTGTGTGTGTGGGAAGCTGAAGTATGGCTGAAGAAAAATTAATGAAACGGGTATATTACACACCTGTTCACCCTGGTTCTTTCGGCGTAGTAGATAGATTACAGAGAGTTATGGAATGTGAAACCGGTAAAAAGGTATCGGTTGAAAAGGTTCAAGACCTTTTATCGGAACAAGATGCTTATTCTTTGCATAAGCCCGCAAGAATAAGATTTCCTAGAAATAGAGTGTTTGTCACCAAGCCTTTGAAACACTTTCAAGCAGATCTTTGTGATATGCAGAGTTTGTCCAAAGAAAATGACAGTTACAATTATTTATTAACCGTTATCCACGTATTTTCCAAAAGAGCCTACACCAGGGTTTTAAAAAGGAAAACTGTGTCTGATGTCGTAACAGCTTTTGAGTCCATTTTAAAGTAGTCAGATTCCAAAGAAACTTTAAACTGACAACGGTAAAGAATTTTTCAACAAATCATTCAAAGCGTTAATGGATAAAAACCGTATTGAAAATTTTTCCACGGCTAGTGTAATAAAAGCATCGGTGGTTGAGAGGTTTAACCGTAGGTCAAAATCAAGAATGTGGAGATATTTCACCACAAACAACACTCTCCGATATGTAAATGTGCTTCAGGATCTGGTCAAAAGTTACAACCACAGCCATCATTCAAGTATTAAAATGGCCCCTGTCGAAGTCACCGCCAGTAACGCTTTTCAGGTGTTTCAGAATCTGTATGGGACTAATTCCAAACGCTGCACAAAACTCAACATGGCGTTTAAGCAAGGCGACCATGTCAGATTCTCCAAGGTACGCAGAGTTTTTGACAAGAAATATGAACAGAGTTTCACGGACGAAATCTTTACTGTTACAGAAGTGTTATAGCGATCGCCTCCCATATTCAAGCTGAACAATTTAGACAGAGAGCCCGTCCGAGGTTCTTTTTACGCAGAGGAGCTTCACAAGGTGAAAATGTCAAAAAACAAAATGTATCAAGTGAGTGAAATATTAGGCAAACGCACCGTTCGGGGAGTCAGACAGGTCTTAGTACGATGGAAAAATTGGCCGGAGAAATTCACAGCTGGGTGAGAGCCGATGACCTGCGTGATGTATAAAAGAAAGCGCTTCTCACCGGAGCGCTGATAGTGCAACATGGATCGCATAACCGAGGACCAGGGATTTTATCTGACGCCGCTACCATCCAACGCTAGCCTCAACGTTTTTAAGGATAATAACATATTCACATATTAAAGATTTCACAGCTAATTCGAGACAGTTACACCTGATGGGCCCGCTTCATGCAGATATATTCTTCTGCGAAAGACTCCTCTAACCAGAGCGAGCGACTCATTCTCTTTCATGGGACCTTGTGATTCAACCTTCCGACTGAAAATTCTGGGGGCTTCTCTTTTTGTGAAAAAAGTTTCAGTCTCCCCGGCTATCCGACTTGGGCATGCCTCAGCATTAATGAGAGGAAATGCCCTCTATCCTCTTTCGCGCATCAATGTGAAAACATATTCTATCCCTGGAAATTCCAGGATATATACACAGGAGAATCTGTTTTTGGGAACCATGCCTAAATATGTCGTTTTAGGTATGGTAAATGCCAAGTAGTTCCCACTTTTTTGTTTGGGATTTAAACTGCAGGTTTCCCCCACTTGAAAAGGCAGCTTGCTTCCAGAGATTCCACAGGGTTTCACTCAAAACACCAAAGTTGATTCTTTCCTCTTTTTTTTCCTTTATTAAAAAGTTGAGTCAACAATAGTAGCAGCAGTAATAGTAGGCGAAAAACCTTTAAACATAAACACACAGAAAACAATGATTAACACCCTTGAAATTACTATAAATTATCCCTGAACCAAAATATACCATAAGATTTAAACACAAAATCAGACATATTTTAAGTATTATTCAGTGATAATTTACATGCTTTCATTTACTTTTTCTCAAACACACATTTTAAATAATTGCTTTTTTAACATTTCATATCATTATAAAATTTCAATCTGAATGCACCAGAAATTAATCTATAATCTATATTCAAACAATTTGTGGCTCACCGGCTCCTTCTCTTCGGAACAAACTTTCCTGCAGTGTCTTCACCCAGCCAGCCACCGTCACAGTGCTCTTTGCTGCCTAGTGAGGTGAACATCTCCCAACTAATCCCTTGATTATCTTTACCTGGAGTCTGCTATCTCCAGGTTGGGAGACACCCTCACCTATACTCAGTAAGAGAAGGGAGGGGCATGAATTCAGCTCAACAGTAAACCATGAGGCATTCACTGGAAGGAGAAGCATGTCACCTTTCAACTTTAAGCATATGGATGTGGAATATTTATCTCTCTGCAAAGACGGTAGACAGGTCCCTGCCAAAGCATTTCAACCTCAATTCAACGAGGGTATTTCATTCAGGGAATTTTACAACATGTTCACCACTACAGGTCATCATGTAAAAGAATCACTTTTAATTGACGACCTCTCACAAGGAATTCCGCTCACGAGGAATTTAACAACGGCTATTCCCTGTTTGTCTTTAATCTCAATCCGAGCGAGGATGCTGATGCTCTGTCACCGGTGTGTGACGGGAATTTGAGATTGGAAATGAGATTCAGAGTTCCTTTGCCTCACACGACCACCCTGATTGTGTATGTGTGTTACGACTCAATTCGACTCAAATCAACTCAAAAAGGCAGGTCCTGGTGGATTTTTATTAAAACACGAATAACCACGAGCTCGAAAGTCTGATGCATCACCTGTTGGGGGACTTATTTTACGGCGTTTGGGCATCCGATCAGCTCCCGCTACTCAAACGCACGTACAGAGGCCCTGCCTATTTCATCGTCAACGCTCATCCTTCACACATGCCTGGAGAACACTGGCTGGCTTTGACTCTGGAAGAGAGTAATTGAGCTACCTTTTTCGACTCAGTCCAGATTTTGAAGTTTATCCATCGAGCATAGTGAAATTTTTGAAAGATAGATCCTCAAAAATATTGTATCATAATCGTCAACTTCAAGACACTCTATCAGCTGTGTGTGGTCACCACTGTGTTTATTATCTGTGTCATAAAGCCTGTGGGCTTTCAGTGCATGAAATATTTGCTATCTACGACGATGATGTTTATAGAAATGATGTCATGGTATATGATTTTGTGAAAAAAATATCAGCAATGTTTCAAAAATAGGGCCTCATGCTCGTTTAATCGTGGAACTTGTTCTTTACAAATGTTTAAAGATTGTTACAAACTGTAACTAGTCAAAAAGAAAAAAAACACTGTACGCATGAATAATTTGAAACATTAAAGTATCTTTATTACAAATTCTTTTCTCCTGTTTTTATTTCATACAGGTAAAAATTTCAACCATGTGTTTTTTTTTGTTGTACATGCCTTGGGCGTGTCCGATGTCGAGGGTCAGATCCTCTAACAATATCCCAGGGAATTTAAGGGACAACACAATTGTTCCTTTTCGTTTCATGAGAGGTTTATCACCGTTCTTCTCCGATACGCCTGTTTCTGTCATGCATCTGTATTGGTAGCGGGCTTGCGGGTTACTGACTGATGACACGGGGATGTTTAGCTCCTTCAGGGTGGCCATGAACGGGGTCTAACCTACAGGTTCCTGGGTCTGTGTTTTCCTCTTAAATGGAAGCAGAAGGTTTTTCAGCAAATCGACCAAATGTGAGTCTCCCATCACATGATCCCGATAAACAAATTCGCCTTTGGCGGTCCAACTCCTGCCAGTTTTGGATAACTTTTTCAGTATGTATTCTACGTATTTGTTAGCAGTTTCTTCGAATTCTGCTGGATAGGGTGTAGAGCCAATAAAAACAGCCTCACCGTCATTATTTTCAGGCATCGGGTTACGCTGCAAAGTTAAAGTCACTTGGGGTTCCCTCCAGCTGCCCCTGCTTTATTAGAGTAAGATATCTCTGCAGCAGAGCGTTGTACCTTTTAATTTTTTCATAAGAACTCAGTCCCGGTTCATTCAGAATCTCTCACATTTTAGAATCCAAATCCTCTTCAGCCGTCTGTCTGATAGAAGGCTCTGACGGGGTCAATCGTTTGAACTGATGCGGTGAAACGAGATAAATCTTTTGCGTCGTCCTAAGAGACATTTTCTCTCATCTCCTGATGACATCTCAGCACCTCTCCTATTAAAGGGGCCACAGCGCTCAGCAGGGGAAGAATAAACCCTCCTGTTTGATTTTTCAGAGTCAAGTGCTTGCGTTGTAACCCGGTTCTTTTATCAGCCAGCAGTCTGATGATCTTCTTCTGCTTTTCCAGTTTTTTTATGCTGAGAAGGCGATACTTTAACGTTACCTTTTAGGATATTCAGAGCTATCTCACACAAGGCTTTGAGAAAGTCGGGTGAGCAGTGGGCTACAATGTCTCTATGTTTCTGCGATGTAGCATGATACAGAGCTCTGAATAAGGGAGCATTCCGTCTTATGGCACTGAAATGATGAATTAATTTGACTTACGTACATACACAGCAGGCCAGTGACCTAGGAGCATTCCCGTTCTCAGTCTGAAACGATCTGGGCAAGTGGGAGTCAGATTGACGATTAAATAGCCAAGAGGTTCTCTGGTGGCATCTTGAAAACTATCCATAAAGAAAGTTTTCTCTGACGGGAATATTTGACGAGCTAATATATTCAGCTGCAGTTTATCTCTGGGGTTCTTAACACTAGCATTACCAGGGTTTTTGACCTCCCCCCTGAAGTCCTGAAAGAGGGTCAAAAGCCCCTGAGTCCAAACTGACGACTCTGGTGGCTCAAATTAGCATCCCTTGTTCAATTGTAAATAGGGCCATTGCCTGAGGAATCAGCAGGGGGGGGAGAGCCGAACTCACAAAAGCATTCCACACTTCTGTACTGTCAGGACAGAAGGTACGTGTGAATAGTCCATGTTGGGGGTGGGTGCGATCTATAATGGAGGCAGCTCTACAGTACAAAACTAACCAAATTAGCAACACGGGTTGGCGTTCAAAGTTACTGCAGGGCTATCATTTGATGGGGTTAAATAATAATGATAAAAAAGACACATTTTACTGTAGGCAACCTGTGTTTTCCTTACAAGTTTTCCTTGAAAATTAAGGAGCTGTTTGCTGATTTCATACGTCAGAACACCCGAGAAAATAACTTTTATTTAATTTGATTATAATTGCACTGCATTTAACAAAGTCCCCTTTTTTTTTACTCTGACCAGTTTCCCTGTATCTAGTGAATATAGCATCCCCCAAAGAATAAAAGCAACCAACACCATCACTTTACAACTATTACCCTGCAGTGTGGATAAAACTAAATTCTATAATAATAAACAATTGTTTGTTATTAGCAAAGTGCAGCATTTTTGGGATACAAAATCTCTAAAACCATCGTGTATGGTTTATTATGTATGTATGTAATCACCTAGCTGCTTGGGAGTCAGGGTAGGAAAAAAAAGCCTACTCTGTGCTACCATCACAAACAAGGTAGTTCTGAAAATTATTTTAAAGAAGGAGATGTTTGTCTGAGTGATACCCTGTCAGTTTAGGCTGATGACCATGTCCTGGTCATGGACCATGTCTAAGTATGCCCCTCTCTTTCCAATTTCAATCGAACGATAACAAGCTTATTGTTTCAATCGAACAATAAGTTTTGTGTTGACTAGAATTTAGTAATTAAGCAATTTTTTTAATCTTGGAATATCAGGCCCTGAATACAAATGCAGTCCACACTTTTTCAGATTTGCCTTTGAAAACCACTTTGTAAACCACAGATCCTTTTCTATTTACATTACAATTATGCACTACTTTGTACGAGTCAATGTCATAAAATACCAATGAAATACACTGATGTTTGTAATCATAATTTAACAAAATGCAAAACAGTTCAAGTAGTACGAATACCAAATTGTCTAAAATGCCTTTGCGTCTTATACCTTGGTATATTTCTCATGCTGGAATTTCAATCCTCTTGACTTAGACACAAATACTTCTGGTCATTGCTCACAGCTGTACCTGGCAGTTAGTAGGGAGTTAAGCTTCCCCCTTCCTTTGGTGCACCAGTAATGGCCTTATTTACAGAACAAAAGCGCCGGTTCACAACTGCTTATAGGATGCTAATTAAAATCCTTCAGGTCAGTCGACCCGTCTCTGGGCTCCAAAGGTAGAAATGTTAAATGATCCTTCTCTGGTAATTCTAGTGTTAAACAACACCATATAATTAGTGTTTAAACTGATAGTACGGCTGTACTTGCCTTGATGAAACACATTGTGAGTCAGCATATTAACGCTCATACTTTTATGATGCCGGTATTGGGTAAAAATCTTGACCACTTCTGGATAGTCCGAAGCCTGGAAAATTACATCGTCTAAAATAACCAAATGATTTTGATCAGGAGGAAACAGATTTTCATCATCCAAAGAATCAGGTAGTCCTATGATGAATTTAATCTTTTTATTCATTTTTTGCAATTCAGAATATATACTTTGGAAACAGGTGTAAATCCAGACTATATTTACACGAACATCCATAACATGGTTACAATTTTGCAATACATTTTTAACAAAAAAAGATTTACCACAACCACTTGGCCCTGCTATTAGAAATGAAAAAGGGGTTTTGAATCTTGGATCAAATTCAACCTCCTGTGTTTCACGGGAGAGCAACATTTTTTTCTCAGTTGACCTTTAGTAGCCAAACGGAAAGGGTTGTTCCATCAGGAAAAAGCCTTCGCTTGTCATACACCACATGGAGCTTTTTCTGAAATGTGGAATTTTGAAGCTGCAAGCTTCTTCTATCCCTCATGATGGTATGCTGTGGAGCTTGTAAAAGGTCCCCAGTAGAACCTTGCAAATAACCTTCTACCAGGTCTTTTACGCTGTCAAAATTCACCCACTCACTACATTTGTGAGTCTGAGTAATACCTTTAAACTTCATCACAACCTTTTTCTGGCTTCTTGTCTGGTAAGCATGGCTTTTGTGACATGCTGAAACAAATTCCTGAATGGTGTCACCTGACAGCTTGTCCATTAAATCCCCCAAATAATTTCCCATCTCGAGGGAGGTCTCACCTGGTTTAACCACGTAGATCAAGCGGTCCGTGTCAATGTACAAAACACGCTGTTGAAGTCGTTCGTGACAGGTGTACAATTTCAGACGTGCATGCGCAGTTGTAAAGGCAGTGATGAAGACATTATTCACTTTCAATTCAATTCAATTAAGTTTTATTCATATAACGCCAATTAATAAAACATGTCATCTCGAGGCACTTTACAAAGTCAAATCAATCATATTATGCAGATTGGTCAAAAATGTCCTATATAAGGGAACCAGTTGATTGCTTCAAAGTCCCGACAAGCAGCATTCACTCCTGGAGAAGCGTAGAGCTACAGGGAGAGTCGTCTGCATTGTCCATGGCTTTGCAGCAATCCCTCATACTGAGCAAGCATGATGCAACAGTGGAAAGAAAAACCACCCATTAGCGGGTGCAGAACCGGGCTCAGTATGAACGGTCATCTGCCTCGACCGACTGGGGGTTACAGAAGACAGATCCCATGATCTGTTGCATTCAAAGCCTGCACTTTGTGTGTGAGCTATACTGTAGCGCCATATATGGGCATGCATTTCTGGGAACATAAGGGCTTTGGTTCCCCATTGAAAAGCATTGGATGTTTGACACCTCATAGCTTGGAGATACTTTATGCGATGTAGCCCAAATTTCTTGTGGAGCTTTCTGTCTAGAGGAGGTACAGCCTCTGTCAAGCAGAAGTTTGTACGAGCTTCCTAGAGCTACTTCCGGTTAGCAACATGCTAACAGTTAGCCACTAACATGGTTTTGTTCAGTATCACCGGGTGATTGTACTCTGTCAGTTTGGTCCAAATCCTGTACTGGAAAGTGCCTCAAAAAGGGGTGCCAATACTTAATGTCACCAAACGTGACCAAAGTTCATGGGTCAGATCGGCCTCCTTTAGCAACTCAGCCTCACCAAATCTGGGCCCAGAACTCAACATTTGACAAAAATGGTGTGTAGCGCCATTTCCCACGGGTGTGTGGTCCTGTATTGGCCAATTGGGTCGTCTCTGGGCATCATGCCAGGTCCTGTTGGTAGCAAAGGCCCAATAGGAAAGCATGTCAAAATCCAAAATGGGACAGAAAAGTGGCACATGACTGATAATCACTTGAAAATTTTAAAATGTTAAGAGGAAGTCACTGTGCAAATTTCAGATTCCTACATTAATCACAGCCACTGCAGTGGGTGTCGAAAGTTGCTATTCTATCCCAATGGAGCCTAAAAAAGTGGATCATGTGGAAAAATGCAGCTCTAAAACATTTTCAGGATTTTGCACATTTGCTACTCCCGAACAAATTGTTCCTGCGGCAAAACCGTAACAGTTATCCAAAGAATTCCTTTTTTGTGAGTGCCAGAAGGGTTAGGACATTCATGCGTGAAAGTCCTGAATCCAGACAAAAATTCCTACGTTTTGATGTATAATTTATGTGGATAGGTTGAAAATTGAGCGAGTGAGAAGAAGTTGTTCGGAGAAGAAGAATTTGTTGAATTTTTACAGTGTGCACTCTATAACTGCCTCCTTGACGACCATAGCAACGCATGTTATTTGCTGAATTTCTTGAAAAGCCAAAATTATTTTAAGGAGGTACTATATGAAAATGGTAAAAGATATGAAAAAGCTGAAATATACCATAATAGCAGAAAGATATCACTACATTTTAAATATTCAATGGCGTTTCTAGCTGAAAGTAGGCTGAAGCAGTAAGCTGTCAATAAGCAGCTGAAATGAATCAACTGTGCGAATTTCAGATCTCTACATTCATCACAGCCACTGCAGTGGGTGTCGAAAATTGCCATTCTATCTCAATGGAGCCTGTCCCTCTGGCCAGCAGAGTTCCGTTGTCATGGAAACTCACTCACACCTGCAGCTGACTATTCTACCGAAGTGCAGAGACTTTGCTCAGATTCTGCCTGATAGGAATAGAATGGAATACTTTGCCTCAAACAACGCTCCATATCTCCTTATCCGTAAATGGTAGAGACATCATTTTTTTCTGTGTTTATTTCGTAACGGATAGGAGAAGAAGACAAGCTTTCGGCTTTTGCTGAAAATATTTTAATAAAGGCGTAAAAAATTATGATACAAAGGGGATTTTTATGGATATGCAAAAATCCTTTAAAAAGGGTCCCGAACAAATTACTCTAGCTGCAAAAGTATAGGAGATATCAAAATAATTCCTTCACTGTGAGTATCAGCCGGCTTTGGAGGACAACTGTGCTTATTTTGATGTTTCTACAAAAATGTTGACGATGTAAAAAGTGCATAATTTGGGGGCATGGAGTTCTGAACCTGTTTCAGCTGCGACTTACCCCACGAGCAGCGCTTGGTTTCTCCGGAATGATAAAGGTTAGAAACGTAATTTTTTCTGCATTTATTTCGTAACGGATAGGGGAACCGGACAAGCCATCGGTTTTTGCTGAAAATATTTTAATTTAGGCACAAAAAATCCAGGAAAAAAGGTAATTTTGAGGAAAATGCGAAAATCCTCCAAACATAGTCCCGAACAAATCGCTCTAGCTGAAAAAGTATTGCAGATATCAAAATAATTCTTTCACTGATATGAAAAAGCTGAAATATACCATAATAGCTGAAAGATATCACTACATTTTAAAAGTTGAATGGCGTTTCTAGCTGAAAGTAGGCTGAAGCAGTAAACTGTCAATAAGCAGCTGAAATGAGCGGAATTTCAGTGAATTACATTCATTTCCTATGGGAGAAAAAAAAGCTGAAAATTTGCAGAAAAAGCTGAATATTTTAAAAAGTTGAAGAGTTAAAAGTACAAAAAGATATAGCCATCAATTGCAGAAGAAGCTGAATAGTTTAAAAGTTGAATGGTTGAAATCGGAGAAAAATTGTAGGAGGAGAAGCGAATAACAGTAAAAACGCAAAAGAGGATCTCAAGAACTGTGAATGCAGTAGGCATTCACAGTAATTATTTATTAAGTTAGACAATCATTTAAGTCAATCAATTGGTCCCACGTAGCCCCTATAGGGGTGACGTTCTCAGTCAGTTGATTTATCTTGAAATCGGGTGAGAATTCACCGGATTCAGAGTGTCTGAAAACATAAAGTACACTTTCCTGAATTGATGTATATTCTGTCTGACCGTAGCTTGGTCTGACATAAAATGGTGGCTCTGTTGGCATGCCTCTCACCCGACGACGCGGCGACTACGTATACATGTCTGTGCTTAAACTGAGTGCTAATAGCCCGCTGTTAGAACGTATCGCTTTGAAGCCACCAGCCGCCATATTGGTACTCCCTATTTTACCCCAGTAACTAAGGAATATGTGCGCTACAGCATCAATAACGAGGATTTTCTCATGTTCATTGGGGGCTTAAAACTTTTAAAATGTCAAATGCCATATACTTTTATGTTATGTTCTAAAACTCTGAAGTACTGAGAAAGTCCTGTGCTGAAATAGTTTGCATTTTATTTATTTAAATCTTTATATATATATATAAATAACAATATACAAAAACATATATTTACATATATGTATACATATACACATTCTTATATATATATATATATATATATATATATATATATATATATATATATATATATATATATATATATATATATATATATATATATAATATGAATAACATGTAAAATATTCCAGCACATAATTTCCTAGTAGTTCATAGTGTTAGTACATCCACTGCCTGTAAAATTACCTGTGAAGCGTTTTCACACATGCAGAAAACTGCTTGTTGTTGAAACCAAGTCCTATCGGATTCTGTGAGAGTAGGGAGTAGCAAGATGCCGGCCAGTGACTTCAGTTTTTCGGCAAAATCAGCACTCCAGTGTATAAAATAGCTCAGTGGGGACTGTCACTACCCGATCCGTACTGGTAGCACGATCCGTAACATCAGCTCATTTGCGCAAGCGCTAACAGAATAACTTCCGGATCGCCAAAAAAATAATGTAATTATGGTACTGAAAATTCTTATTTCTATACTTGAATCATTAAATAATGCTAAATTTGATTGTAAATAAAATATTGAAGACTTTTTTGAAAGAAATTGATATGTTGTACATCCTCTCCATTGTATTGCTTGACGTCATCATCGGATATGCTCAGAAGTCGGGGAAGATATCATTGTGTAACCACAGAAAAAAAACAGATTATTAATTAATTATTAATAATTAATTAATAATTATTTAGTATTTAAATTTTTTATTCTTATTTTATTATCGTGATTATTTTCCAATTATTTAAATATTTCTAATTATTTCATTCCTTTATACACATTTAATTATCTATTCTATACACATTAAATTATTTAATTTAGTTTATATCCATGAATTGCTGACGCTCAGTAGTTTACCCATCAGACTCTATGTAAGCTTTGCTGAATACTGGTCCTTCGAAAAAAGAAAAAAGAAAAAAGAAAAAAAAAACCTTCCTGCACCGTTGCGTTGAAATAATCTGGTGAAATAGGCAATCCCTAATCTTTAATTCTGATATAAACCTCAATTCAGTCCTCCCTCCAAGTTAAAGGCATATACTGATTCCTTCATAGTTTATACACATTTAATTGTTTATTCTATACACATTTAATTTTACTCTATACACATTCAAATATTTAATTTAGCTTATATCCATGAATTGCTGACGCTCAGCAGTATACCCGTCAGACTCTATGTAAGCTTTGCTGAATACGGATCCTACGGAAAAAGAAAAAAAAACTGTGTCCCGCACCGTTGCGTTGAAATAATCTGGTGAATTAGAGAATCCTTAATCTTTAATCCTGATATAAACCTCAATTCAGTCCTCCCTCCAAGCTAAAGGCATTTACTGATTCCTTCAGTATTACAGCCGAGAAGAAAACACTTCGTCAAATAGGGATTTCCCCGCTGCACCGGTTCCGCGCGTTATCTCATCATTTCATACATCTAACAGCAAAAAACCATCCTTTCAACGAACATGCTCTGTTATCTTATTCAACAGAGCGACTGGTCAGCGCAGGTCAGTGCATGACACCGCATTTCCCGGTTAGGTTGGGAATCAAACGGGAAACGCAACCGTTTATCTCAATAAGGCACTAACCACCGCATGTCAGTAAAATCTAAACGGTCCGCAAAAATCAATACGCTGGCGAGTCACGCCTCAGTAGCAGAGATGTATATTAACTCTCTTTCGCTTACCATCGCTACAAGGCATTCACAGGCAGGAGAACCAGGTCAGCAGCTGCTTCTGCATGGGTTCTCACTAATGCCCAGATTCATGCCGAGGCTCACAACGCTGGATCCACACAAGCTCAACAAGAGAGTTGCACGCATTTCGCCGGTAAGTCCGCTCTTTAAATTAATGTATGACGTTAGCGGAATCCTCTCTCTGACGTCATGTGATGCTGTAGTAATGTCACAGCTGTATTACAATATATTTTTAATTATTTTTCAGACCTCGCAGGAATTGAGTTGGAAGACGTGTTAACACAATCGGATTTAGGTGATATTTACTTTCTTGTTTTAAATATATCCGTGATAAAATACTAATACATCGTTCTAAAAATTTTTCAATTTTTTCCTTTTAGACTTTTTAAATAGAATCACCCAAAACCCATATCAAAACCCTTCCCAGCAGTCCGACACTCATCAGCCTGCACTTTGCTCTGAGACGGCACTGGGAGGAACTCAGCGCGTAAACAAGCTGCGGCCCAGAAGCGAAACCCGCCAAGAGTCCATCCCTAAACCTGAAACCTCGCCAGCTGTTCACGGCTGCTGTACAGCCAACCCCCCATTCCATTTCAAAGCACGGCTCTATTCTTTATAACTCTGAAACTATACATCAATTTTTTTTTTTTTTTTTTTTTTTTTTTTTCCAGTGTCCTGTCTAGCAATGTGGCAATAGGAATTGATGTCTCAATGCCAGATAGAGCTCGACAGATTTTGCTTTTACAAGTGGAGCAAACAGCTTTCGCCATAGTGCTCCACTTGATTTATGCTTGTAAATAGCTTTATTATGATTCCTGCAAGGAGAATTTCAAATTATATGGACATGACAATGGGAGAGTAAAGGAAGAACAAAAAGTGAAAGAAAAAGAAAAAAAAGAATAGAGGTGAAAGAAAGAGGAGATAAAAGGGAAAGAATGATAAAAACTTCTTTGTCTGCTCCATCACCTGGAAAGAGACACAAAAAGAACAGCACAACCAACAGACATAAAGCAACAGATACACTCGAATAACACCTAGATGCCATTGCTAAATCATATATATTATTATGTAAGCTGACATGTGTAATGTGATATTTGAAAAAAGAAAGTAAAAGAACATAAATAAATAAATAAATAAATAAATTATAAGATTACTGTATATAAGTGAACACTTAATACCTGGGACCCAGCACCTGTGGGAGATGTGAAAGTGCACTAGTTTAGGTGAAGATTATCCAGAAATAGCTTGATAGTGATTGTGGAGAACCGAAGACCCACCTTCCCCGAGCACAGAGGCAGGCGTCAGGGGACCCGTAACCCCGGACTCCCAAAGGGGTCCCTAAAGCAGGTCGCCCAGGAGGGGCCGACACAGGATATCTGCAACCCCCCCCCCCCCCCAAGGAAGGAGCAGAGACGACCCCGAGGAAATCCCCCAGCCACCGCAATGCCGACGCCCTCAAGAGCCGCGGAGACGAGCCCGTGGGCTCCGCCGGCAGCTAGCCCCGCTGAAGTGGTCCCGGCCATGGGCCCTGAGGGCCAGAGGCCCCAGGGGCGCCCCGCCCCCGCGACGGGGGCCCCAGCCGCCCCCCGGGGGGCCAGGCCCCGCGAAGAGGCCGCCGGGAGTGGGCCGGCGCACGCCCGGGAACCCGCCCCAAACCCGAAGCCAACCAATGCGCCAGGGGGCCAAGGCGCCCGCCAACGAAGTGGAGGAGGGCAGGACGTGGGGGGATGGGCTCCGCACCTTGCGGAGACTTGAGATGTTCTTGGGAGAGGGAGCGGACCACACCCATACCTGGAACAAAAAAAAAATGGAAAACTCATTCACCCCATCCCTCCCTTGTGCCCCACTCACCACACACAGAGAAAAAAAAAGAAAAAAAAGACGCTGTACACACATTCCCACATAACACTCACATCCAACACTGACCAAAGGGGGGGGGGGTCACCCCAAATCGACTATACGACTGCTTGTGCCCGACCCCCGGCCCCGGCCCCAGACCAGACGCCCCCCGGACCGGGCCCCCCCAAGAGGGCGGGCCAACACGACCCGCACGAGCCACCCGGCCAGAGCCCCCCCTCCCCCTAAATACCTAATAAACCCCCTCCCTCCCTCCCCCCACCTTACCCTTGCCATCCCTGCCCCCCGCCCCTCCTGGGGGGAGCGGAGGCATCAGCCCCAGACCTGGCAAGCCGCTGACTACACACCGCAGCCCCCCGCCAAGACCCCGGACACAGTGGCCCGCACCTCCTCCAGGCCCCAGACTCCTTGCCGCCATCGGAGAACGGGGGTGTGCAGAAGACCCCGATCCTCCCTACGCCTGCTCAAATGTTGTGTTGTTGCATGTTGTTCTCAAGTGCGTTTAAAAACTGGGAGCGCCGAAGGGGATGCACGGCACAGCCCACCCCCCTTCCGGAAGGTAGCTGTTGCCAGCGCACCCCCTCCGGGCGACTGCCCAGAACCCTCAATGTCTAAGTGGGAGAGGAGGTGAAGGGAGCCGTCCGAGGTGAGGCCCACACAACATAAGCCCCCCCCCAGACGTCTTCCCCCAACCCCCCTACCATGGCCTATATGAGTGTGCGATGTGAAAAATGTTTGAAGTGAAAGTGTCTAAGATGCATGATAAAATTGGGGAGAGGGGCGTCACCAGAAAGTGGCAACCTCCAGTAACGCCCCCTCCCTCAGGACCTACATGTGTGGCGGCGTGATGGAGCAGGCAGAGGGAGGAGTCCGGGGATGGGGAGCAAATGACTGGGAAGCCAACCCAGGGAGCCAGCTCCCCTACTGACTCCAATAGGCACCCCCGCTCCCCGAAAGCCCCACCCAGAGAAGGGGGCCTCGCCAGCAGCACCACCGTAGCCCGGGGGCCAGGGAGAGGCCGCAGGGCCCGCCAGCCAACCACCCACCAGGACCAACACCTCAACCCCCCCCAGCCCACCCACCAAGCCTACTTTAAACTAAATAAATAAATAAATAATAATAATAATAATAAGAGGGGGGGACCCTGGCCAGCCGGCCCGCACGAGCCATCCCAAACCCCACCCCCCAGGTGAAACCCGCACCGGAAGACGACACGGACCAGGACCGGGACAGGGGGCCGGACACAAGCCCACCAGAACGTCAACCCCCCCAACCCCCCCCCCCCACCCGTAGATTTAATCCCTCCCCAACACTAACGTTCAAACAACTCACCATACATTCGACAGTAGACATCCAGGCTGGGTAGGTCCCTACTCCCCCTCCTTTCCCCCTCCCCCCACTGGCCGAGTGCCTATCCAATGAAGGAGAAGAGCATCTGCCCAGAGATGTTAATGACCATGCCCCCCTACCAGCTCAACGGGCCCCGAGGCCCCCCAGCGCACCAGAGGCCCCGTGCAGGGGCGGACACCCGGGCGCGCGCCGGCCCACACCAAAAGCGGCACACCCCCCGGAACCGGAACCCCCGAGGCCCCGCCGGGGCCCGCGCCCCAGGGACCCCAGACCCACCCCGGCCCCACCCAGCGGCAGCACAGCTACCAGGTCAGTAACCCACGTCCGTCAACACGCAACTCCCAAAGAGCGCCGCAAGCGGCTGCTGTAGGCCACCCGTAGGCCTCCCAAACTCCTCCCAGATGGGGGCAACAGACCCCGGAGCCGGATCCACCTGGCCCCCTACTCCAAGTGCCCCCAGGGCCCCAGGAACCCCTCCATCCAGCCACTGCGCCCTGCAGGAAGCAACCCACCGCCCCCTATTCCACTAAGTGATGGTGTTGATCAGAGGAGCCCAAAGAGACCAATCAGATGTGGAAGCAGATGCTGTCTCTAGATTAATATGATCCAACAAAAGATCTCTATACTGATTGATACTGAGATTTTGTTTACTTTTCCAATTCATGAGGATAGTTTTCTTTGCGATACATAAAGCAGTAAAAACCATGTAAACTATTTCTTTTTTCAGAGGACTTTCCTCAAAATTACCGAGCAGGCAAACTGATGGGGAAGGTGTAATTTTACAGCTCAAGCACTTTGATAAGTCCTTACATATCTGTGTCCAGAACCTCTGGACTGGTGTGCATAACCATAACGCATGAAAATAATTATCAGGATGATTGCCTATGCAGTGTGGGCAGATATTAGATTGTGCCAGACCCATCTTGAATAATCTTTGTCCTGTGTAGTGTACTCTGTGAAGGATTTTGTATTGTATTAGTTGTAAGTTGGTGTTTCTAGTTAATTTGAAAGTTCTTAGACATGTCTGAGCCCAGAAATTTTGTTCAAAGGTGCCTGATAAATCCTTTTCCCACTTCATTATAGGAAGAGATATCGAATCATCTATTTTAGTCAGTGTCCTGTATGATTTAGACAGTAGTTTGGGGGGGGGGGGTTAAATCTAAGAACTCTATTATATTAGTTGGGACTTGTAAACCACCATTAATATGCTTATATTTATTTTTAATTATAGATTTAAGTTGTTCATATTCCAAGAATTTTTTTTTACTAATGCCATATTGCATATTTAGTTTAGCAAAATTGATGAACTCGGTTCCGTCAAGTAGATGTTCCAGATATTTAATACCTTTATTCTTCCAGTATGTAAAGTTTATCATTTTATTATTTTGTAGGATATCAGGGTTATTCCAGATAGGTGTACGACTGCATGGGATAAGGGATGACTTTGTCATTTTGAGGAACTCCCACCATGCTGTCAGAGTAGAACTAATGTTGATATTTTTGAAGCATGTATGCCGTTTTATATTTGAGCTAATAAACGGCAGATCTGAAATCATGATATTATTGCACATTTCCTGTTCTATATCTAACCAAGGCTCATCTAAAAGACTATTTTTTATCCATTTAGAGATGTATTGTAGCCTATTTGCTAAGTAATAGTTATGGAAGTTAGGCAGATCTAATCCTCCCCTGTCTTTAGTCTTCTGTATTGTCTTTAAGCTAATACGTGGGGGTTTATCTTTCCAAAGAAATTTAGAAATGGCAGAGTCTAGAGATTTAAACCAGTCAGATGATGGTTTATTGGGGACCATTGAAAATAAATAATTAATTCTAGGTAGGACCATCATTTTTGTTGAAGCTACCCTACCCATAAGTGTGATTGGAAGCGATTTCCATCTTTCAAGGTCCTCTTCTATCCTGTTTAAAAGTGGGGCATGGTTAAGTTTAAGTAAATCTGTTAATTTATTCGACACAGTAATACCTAAATATTTAATATTTCCTGATTGCATTTGTAAATCTAGGGAGTTTTCGAGAGAGCAATTAATTGACAGTACCGTAGATTTAGACCAGTTTAATGAGTAATCTGATACTTTAGAGAAAGATTCTAGTATTCTAATTACTTGTAAAAGAGAATTATTTGAATGCTGGAGATAAAGTAATACATCATCCGCGTACAGACTAATCTTGTGCTCTATTTTCATGCATTTTATACCTTTTACAGCTTTTGTTTGTCTGATTGTTGCTGCTAGAGGTTCTATAAAGATGGCAAAAAGTGATGGAGAACCCTCTGTAGACAAAAACTGGAAGATATTTGATTGTTTGTCCTGACACAGGCTGTTGGAGAATTGTATAGAATTTTTAACCAGTTTATGAATAAATCGCCAAAACCAAATTTATGAAGAGTAGCGAATAAAAATTTCCAATTTACTCTATCAAATGCTTTTTCTGCGTCTAAAGACAATATATTGGTTTTAATGTTTTTACTGTAGGAATAATCAATTAAATTAAGTAATCGGCGTGTATTTGTGGATGACTGCCTTCCTCTGATGAAACCAGTTTGATCTGGATGTATTATGAGAGGAGTTACTTTGTCTAATCTTTTTGCAAAAGCTTTACAGATTATCTTAATATCCACATTAATTAAGGATATGGGACGATAACTAGTGGGCAACACAGGATCTTTGTCTGGCTTGAGCAGAAGGCTGATGGTGGCAGAGTTCATATTAGCTGGAAATCTACCTTTTTCCTGTATTTCCTGCAACATTCTGTGGAACGTTGGGGCTAGAATATTCCAGAACTCTTTATAAAACTCAGTGGGAAATCCATCTGGACCTGGAGCCTTTTTATTAGGCATGCTTTTAAGATCTTCCTGGGTTTCAGCTGCTGTCAGCGGGGAATCCAGTGTCATTCTTTGGTTATCTGATAATTTAGGAAGTGTAATTTTATCCAGAAATTGCTTAATATCCTTCTCTGATGGATTTATCTGTGGTGTGTATAAAGATTTGTAGAAATCGCGGAAGGTATTATTTATACACTCTGGTTCACTTACTGTATTACCAGTTGAATCTGTAACTGCAAATATAGTAGTTTTCTCCTTATTTAGTTTAAGCTGATTAGCTAGAAAGCTTCCTGACTTATTGCCATGTTCAAAATTTTCTATTCGGAGTCTTTGTATTAGAAATCTATTTTGCTTTTCAATATAGTGGTTTAGTTCTAATTTTACTTCACGGATTTTACCTAACTTCCCTTCTTCTTGAGATAATTCTAGTAACTTAAGTTTTTCTTCTAATTCCTGAATCTTTTTGTTTTCTTTTTTCTTTTTATGAGATGAGAAAGAAATTATTTTACCTCTCATCACTGCTTTTCCAGCTTCCCACAATATCGATGCCGATGTACCTGGTTGATCATTGTATTCTAAGTATGAGGCCCACTGTTCTTTAATTAGGGTGACCAAACGTCCGTATTTCCCGGGACATGTCCGTATTTCACGTCCTGTCCCGGGCGTCCCGGGTTTTTATGTATTATATTTGCGGATATATATATATATATATATATATATATATATATATATATATATATATATATATAAAATTATATTTTTGCAGCCCCTGATACAATCCGGAGAAGACGGTCCTTAAGAAAGAGGAAAAGACCCAATCTCATTGTACTATGTTCTACTCTTGAGAGATTCCATCAAGTAATTCCAAAACTCATCAAGAAAGTGGTTATGCTTCGAAGGCTTGTTGCGGGTAAATCTTAATTTCAACTAATTTCTATGCCGTACAAATAATACAATGAATAAATCCTTGTGCCCTCTTTACTAAATGTTGGTATTTACAACTAGTTTATTATATCATAATGAATCAGTGTTTTTTCACACATCTTTCCACATATGAATTTACTATTTATTTTTCTACAATTAGGTCACCGTATAATAAAATGAATAAACCCCATGAGTCCTTCTTTACTTCATTATATCATAATGAATCAATGCATTTACCTATTTCTATGTATGAAACTATTTCTTCTACAATTAGGTTACATATAAAAAATTCCCGTTCATACTATATAATACATATCCGTCCGTCTGTCCGTCTTCTTCCGCTTATCCGGGGTCGGGTCGCGGGGGTAGCAGTTTCAGTAGGGAGGCCCAGACGTCCCTCTCCCTTGCCACTTGGGCCAGCTCCTCAGCAGGAATCCCAAGGCGTTCCCAGGCCAGCCGGGAGACATAGTCCCTCCAGCGTGTCCTGGGTCTTCCCCTGGGCCTCCTCCCGGTGGGACGTGCCCGGAACACCTCACCAGGGAGGCGTCCAGGAGGCATCCTGACCAGATGCCCGAGCCACCTCAACTGGCTCCTCTTGACGTGGAGGAGCAGCGGCTCTACTCTGAGTCCTCCCCGGATGACTGAGCTCCTCACCCTATCTCTAAGGGAGAGCCCAGACACACTATGGAGAAAACTCATTTCAGCCGCTTGTATCTGGGATCTCGTTCTTTCGGTCACGACCCAAAGCTCGTGACCATAGATGAGGGTAGGAACGTAGATCGACCGGTAAATCGAGAGCTTGGCCTTTTGGCTCAGCTCTCTCTTCACCACAACGGATCGTTACAGCGCCCGCTTCACAGCAGACGCTGCACCAATCCGCCTGTCAATCTCCCGCTCCATCTTCCCCTCATTCTTGAACAAGACCCCAAGATACTTGAACTCCTCCACTAGGGGCAGCACATCCTCCCCAACCCGGAGAAGGCACTCTACCCTTTTCCGGTTCAAGACCATGGTCTCGGCTTTGGAGGCACTGATTTTCATCCCGGCCGCTTCGCACTCGGCTGCGAACCGCTCCAGTGAGAGCTGTAGATCACGCCCTGATGAAGCCAATAGGACCACGTCATCCGCAAATATAATACATATCTATAAGTAAAATTAGTTATGATATCATATTGAATCATTGTATTTTCACCTCTTCTTATACATGAAACTACCTTTTTTCTAGAATTATCTTGTAATATAATAAATTAATATTCTATTCTCTCCTGATTATAGTTGTTCTCTTCTATTGCAGAATCGGACTCGATTATTCAACAAATTCCGTACTATGGTCACGACGCTAACTACTACTGCTTGAAATCTGAGGAGCTTCTGAGAACCTGCACCTTTCTCCTGAAAGAAATCTCCAAGGCCTCGACACTACAGTAGAGTTAACCTTTTAAATTGTGACCTCTGTAAAAATGGATAGTCAGCAAAAGAGAGATGCTTTGAATGAAATTGTTGAAGCTGTGAATGAACTCCGTAATCTCCCTGTGCAGCATGCAACCAGATTTTTCAATCTAACCCCAAATTCCCCCGTCAGAATTCAGACGGGTACGGATTGGGATCTTGAACATTTACTATCTGTAGAACGAGCAATCGACCGATTAAACGATTTTTTCTCTCAACCATTCTCGCCTAAAAATAATTCCTTAGAGTTTCAACAGCAAGTTACAAATGCTTTAAACAAAATCACACAAATGGTTAATGACCATCAAAATCTCCCTATTCAACATGTGTCTGATTCTTTCAATGTAGCTCCACATTCGCCATCCAGGTTAGAACAAGTGATCCGTCAATTAAATGTTTCTCTCTCTCAAACATTTAGCCCAAATCCTACAAGTGCTGAGTTTCGGCAACACGGTGGGAGCCTTGTAGAAAGCGGCAAACAAAATCCCTCTGGTTCTTCGAATACTGCTTTGCCAAATCCCGCATCCAGCCTGCCTCAACAGCCGTGCCTCATTGCACCCGACCAAGCGGATCAACCCAGCACCAGTCACGGACAGTCAGCTGTAAACGGCTCTGAACATACTCTTACACCCTGCATTCAACGTGAACGTTTTAATGTGACGTCCCCAACCACGCCGAATTTTACACCCAAATCTATTATATTCTCATCGAGCTCGCAGAGTCAGCTGCTCCCATAGCCTCTCGTAACGATATTATTCAGCTAGAATTCAATGCGGAAGGATTTTCTCATCATACAATTGTTCAAGTGAATGATGAAGGGGATTCAATTCTGCATGCATTTCAGGAATTTTTAGACAACTTAACGCAGTCAAACGCGGAATTGCCAGACAACTTAGAACTGATCCTTCAGGTTGTAAGAAACCCTCATGGACGTGTCAAACGTAAAGCCGATAAATCATTGGAATGTGAACTGATTCGTAAAAAACGTCAACATTTATATATCGTCACCAATCGTTCTGATCAGCTGTGTTTTTCAATCAGTCTTGCCCATCTCTGTAACCCTGCTTTTACAGATGCCCAGGCATTACAACTTGCAATGCGTTGGCAACGCTCGGCGGGGCTCACTGAGCAAACCCCTGTGACTTTCAGCGATGTGCAAAAATTTGAAAAGATTGTCAACAGGAAAATTGTCGTTTTTTATAAAGATAGCAAGGACGCACTGCTTTGTAAATTCGAGACCGATCAGATAGTTCAAATCCTCTTTTTCTTTTTCTGTTCAAAAACCATTATTATGGAATCAAAACCTGGCAGGTTTCACCGGAGCCCAGCACATTTGCAGCTACTGCTTTACCGGTTTCCAAAACATCAACAGGCATAACTGTGAGGGTCGTTGTTTAGTTTGCCTCGATTCGAACTGTACTCTTCAACAGTACAACTCTGTACAATGCACAGATTATAACCGTATCTGTCGTAATTTATTTTTGCTTTGATAAGCACAAACAGCCCACACTGAGACCTAACCTCGGGAAGCATGTGAGTAACTGCGAAACCACTAAATTCTGTCCTCTGTGTAAAAAGCTATATGATCTAGCATCAGGCAGGGGTAGCAAGCCTCACAAGTGTTCAATAAAATGCAAGGTCTGTCATCATAAAGTGTCTGGCAGAGCTGATGTAACGTTAAACGAGCACCAGTGTTACATTCAACCCACACTGACAGACCGTCAGCTCGGCAATAAACTGTTTTTTTATGATTTTGAAACTTTTACTGATCAAACCGGTAAGCACATTCCATTCCTCGATCTTCACAAAAACTTTGGCGGGAGATGTCTGGTACTCTTACGGATTGCACTGTGTGACAGATTTTCTGCTCCATTTTAGGAAACCCCGGTACAAAGGTTACACTTTCTTAGCCCACATCAGTCGTGGGTTTGACTCTTACTTGATTCTGAGTGTGATCGTTCAGTTGGGTATTAAACCGTACCTCATCACACAGGAGAGCAAAAACCTCTGTTTCACTGAACCTGATTATGGTCTGAAATTCATCGACAGCCTTTCATTTCTTACTATGAAGCTCAGTCAAATGCCAAAAGCATTAGGCTTCAATGATCACTGTAAATGGTTTTTCCCTCACTTGTTCTCCTCTGAGAACACTTTAAACTACGTGGGTCCGCTTCCTCCCCCCAGCTTCTATGCGGTAGAGCGCATGAATCCCGCCGAACAGGAACGGTTTTCCACTTGGTACAGCAAGGCTTGTAAACAACCCTTTGACTTTCAGAAAGAGGCTCTTTATTATTGCCAAAATGATGTGGAGATTTTTTTCAACGCTGGTGTGACATTCAGAGAAGAGTTCTTTAAAGAGACAAACGTGGATCCTTTAAAGTCAATCACAATTGCCTCAGCATGCATGAAGGTTTTCACATCCAATTTCCTCCCTCCTAACACTCTCGCGATCCCCTCCCCGGTGGATTACTGGCGGCAGTGTAAGACATTTTTGGACGCGTCCATTCAGTGGTTAGAATGGGTAGCTTTGGAACGTGGCATTTTTATTCAGCATGCGCTCAATAAAGGTGAAATGAGGCTCGGTCCTTATCACGTCGATAGATACACAGAGGTTCAAGGGGTGAAAATTGTGTTTAAGTTCAACGGATGTTTCTACCATGGTTGTCCCACTTGCTTTCCACCTGACCAGACCTGGCCTCTCAGGGGCGTTTGCTTTAAAGTGTTCCACTCTGCTACCATGGAGAGAGCCAGGTTATTGCAATCGGTTTACGGTGTGCAATTAGAAGTTACGTGGGAACACGACTGAATTCTGATGAAGGCATCGCACCCTGGTCTCAAAAGGTTTCTGCAGTGTTTCAACGCACCAGAGCCTCTTTCCCCGCGAGATGCGTAAGGCGACAGGACTTGTGCTCTCAGACTCCGGTACACGGCTGGGGAGAAGGAATCGGTTCATTATGTAGATTTCACCTCGTTGTACCCGTACATTAACGCAAATTGCCCCTATCCTCTCGGGCACCCCAAAATCATTAGCAAAAATTTTGACGATCCGCGTAACTATTTCGGCTTCATCAGGGCTGTGTTTCCTTCCCGCGATCTCTTTTTCCCTGTTTTGCCATACAAGACATCTGCCGGTAAGCTGGTCTTTACTCCCTGCCGTGCTTGTGCCGAAATTAACTACCAGGCAGACCCATGCCCCCACTCTGATTGAGAGAGAGCGTTAACGGGGGTATGGGTAAGTGCGGAATTCTGCAAAGCTTTAGAACACGGTTACAGCGTTGCAAACATCACCGAGGTTTGGCATTTTGAAAAACAAAGCAGTTCAATCTTTAAACCATATATCCACACTTTTCTCAAGGGTAAGCAGGAAGCTTCAGGTTTCCCCGCTGAAGTGACGGATGAGGTGGGCAGGTTAGAATATGTGGCAGACTACCAATTTAACCAAGGCATCCAGCTGGATGTGGAGAAAATCGAAGTGAATCCTGCTAAAAGGCAAGTGGCTAAACTGTGTTTGAACAGTTTTTGGGGGAAATATGCACAGAGAAATGACCTGGCTCAAACTACCATTGTGAAAGAGTCCGATGAGTTTTTTAACTTCCTGTTATTAGGTAAATACACTGTGAGCTACTTTCACCTTCTGGATGATGACATGTGTATGATTCAGTGGAAATACAACAAGCCATGCATCTCTCCGCCCAACAAGGTGAATAATGTGTTTATGGCTGCATTCACCATGGCACACGCACGGTTGAAACTCTTCACCTGTCTCGAACGACTTCAAGAGCGCATTTTGTACATTGATACGGACAGCCTTATCTATGTGGTTAAACCAGGTCAGACCTCCCTCGAACTGGGAAATTATTTGGGGAATTTAATGGACAAACTGGGAGGTGATACCACACAGGAATTTGTTTCAACAGGCCCCAAAAGCTACGCTTACCAGACAAGAAACCAGAAAAAAGTTGTGATGTGATGTAAAGGTATCGCTCAAACTCAGGAATGCAGTCAGAAGGTAAATTTTGATATTGTTAAATACCTGATAGAAAGTTATCCGCAAGGGTCTACAGCATACCATCAGGAGGGATAAAAGAAACTTCCAGCTTCAAAATGCGACATTTCGGAAAAAGTTCTGCGCGGTGTATGACAAGAGAATGCCTTTTCCTGACGGAACAACTCTCTGTTTTGGTTACTAAAAGGTTGACCGAGAACAATGTCGCTCTCCGGTGAAACACGAGATTGAATTTGACCCTAGATTCAAAACCCGTTTTTCATGTCTGATAGTGGGTCTGAGCGGGTGTGGAAAATCTTTTTTTGTCAAAAGTGTTTTGCATAATTGTAACCATGTTATGGATGCTGTACCTGTAAATATTGTATGGATTTATACATGTCTTCAACCCATGAACGCTGAATTGCAAAGAACCAATAAAAGGATTAAATTCATCGAAGGACTACCTCATTCTTTTGATGATGAAAATCTGTTTCCTCCTGATCAGAATTATTTGGTTATATTGGACGACGTAATTTTCCAGGCTTTGGAGCATCCGGAAGTGGTCAAGATTTTTACGCAATACAGACATCACAGAAATATGAGCGTGATGATGTTGACTCAGAATGTGTTTCATCAAGGCAAGTACAGCCGTACCATCAGCCTAAAAACTAATTATATGGTGTTGTTTAAGAACCCCTGAGATAAACTGCAGCTGAATATATTAGCCCGTCAGATGTTCCCGTCAGAGAAAATGTTCATTATGGAGAGTTTTCAACATGCCACCAGAGAACCTCACGGCTATTTAATCATGAATCCGACTCCCACTTGCCCAGATCGTTTCAGACTGAGAACGGGAATGCTCCCTGGTCAGTGGCCCGCTGTGTATGTACCTAAGTTAAATTAATTCACCATGTCGGCGCGCATAAAAAGGAACGCACCGTTATTCAGAGCTCTGTATAACGCTACCCCGCAGAAACGAAAGACATTCTAGCTCACTGCTTGCCGGATTTTCTTAAAGCCTTGTGTGAAATAGCTCTGAATATTTTAAAAGGTAACGTTAAAGTATCTCCTTCTCAACATAAAAAACTGGAAAAGCAGAAAAAGATTATCAGACTCCTGGCTGATAAAAGAACAGGTTTAAAACGCAAACAGTTAGCTCTGAAAAATCAAACGGGTGGCTTTATTCTTCCCCTGCTGAGTGTTGTGGCCAGAGAGGTGGTGGGTGGTCTCATCAGGAGATGAGAAAATGTCTCTTAGGACAGCGCAAAAGATGTATCTCGTTACTCTGCATTACTTCAAACGTTTGACCCCGTCAGAGCCTTCTATCAGAGAGGCGGCTAAAGAGGATTTGGATTCTAAAATGAGGGAGATACTGAATGAACCGGGACAGAGTTCTTATGAAAAATTAAAAGGTATAACGCTCTGCTGCAGAGATATATGACTCTAATAAAACAAGGTCAGCTGGAGGAGCCCCGAATGACTTTAACTTTGCAGCATAACCCGATGCCCGAAAATAATGACGGTGAGGCGGACTCTGATTCTACTGCTTCTACACCCTCTCCTGTTGAATTGGATGAAACCGCTAACGAATTTCTAAAAGCTCTACCTAACAGAGATCGCAAAAATGCAAAATACATATTGAAAAAGTTATCCGAAAGTTGGACGTCCAAGGGCGAATTTGTTTATCGAGATCGTGTGATGAGGGGCTCACATTTGGTAGATTTGCTTAAAACCCTTCTGCTACCATTTAAGAGGAAAACACAGACCCAGGAACCTGCAGGCTGGCACCCTTTTATGGCCACCCTGAAGGAGTTAAACATCCCTCTATCGTCAGTCAGCAATCCGCAGGCCCCAAGAGCAATACAGACGCCTGACTGAAACGGGTGTATTGGAGAAGAAGGGGGATAAACCTGTCTCGAAACGAAGAGAAAAGATCGTGTTGTCCCCTAAATTCTCAGGGTTAGAGTTTGAGCATCCAAGCCCCGACAACGAACGTCCTCGAAGCAAAAGAGTCATAAACCCTGCATGGTTGAAATTTTCGCCTTAAAAATCTGTGAAATGAAAACTCGTGAAATAAAAATTTGTAATAAAGATACTTTTATTGTTTCAAATTATTCTGTTAAGGTTTGACAGAACGGACCCACATGCAACCACTCAGAAAAAATGGTTTCTTTTAATTAGAGCAGTAAAGGGTTTAAGTACAGCGGGGAGTACGGTTCTCCAGGGGGGAGGGCGCAGGAACGCGGACCAGGAGGACTAACCCAGGCGACCCGGGAATGACTGACTCGAGGCCCAGAGGAGGAGGGCACCGGCCGGCGAGCAACCAACTGGGAAGTGGATGGTAAGCTGCAGTGGCAGCGTCCGGGAGGGAGAATCGGTCGCGAGCCCAGCTGGCTGAAGATCAGCAAGGTGAGTGAACCTGAAAGGAAACACAGAAAAGGGATTAGTGCAAGGGAGAAACACCAGGGAAATATTTTGTCTAGACACAGGGAGCTCTAGGAGAATCAACGGCACCAGGATGAATGCAGCAGATGATCCAGTGATGAGTGGTGAGATTGACCGGGTTTTTATCTCGCGTGTGATGAACATGATGAGTCTCAGGTGTGAAGGTGGCAGAAGGCGGTGGCTTGGCAGAGGATGGTTCCAGAACGCAGGGAAGAGAACCGTAGGGAGGGGCGAGACATAGGGCCAAAGAAAATAACACAGAAAATGCTGAGATAAACAGAAAGAAAACAGGACACTCACCCCTGCTGTGCTGCCACCGTAACATATTCATGCATATTATGTTTTTCTTCTAGACTAGTTACAGTTTGTAACAATCTTTAAACATTTGTAAAGAACAAGTTCCATGATTAAACGAGCACGAGGCCCTCTTTTTAATACATCGCTGATATTTTTTTCACAAAATCAAATACCATCACATCATTTTTATAAACATCATCCTCATGAGTAGCCAATATATCGATAACCCACATGCTTTATGACAAAGATAATAAACACAATGGTGACCGCACACGGTGGATACAGTGTCTTGAAGTTGACGATTATGGTACAATATTTTCGACTATCTGTTTTTCAAAAATTATACTATGCTTGGGGGATAAAATTCAAAATCCGGAGGAAATCTGTAAGAGTCGAAAAAGGTCGCTTCGTCATTGTCTTCCAAGGTCAAAGCTAGCCAGTGTTCGCCAGGTATGTGTGAAGGATGAGTGTTGACGATAAAATAGGCCGGCCCTCTGTACGTATGTTTGAGTAGCGGGAGCTGATCACACACCCACACGCCGCAAAATAAGTCCCCCAGCAGGTGATGCATCAGACTCTCCAGTTTGTGGTTACTCATGTTAATAAAAATCCACCAGAACATGCCTTTTTGAGTCGATTTCCAAAATTGAGTCGTAACACGCGTACACAATCAGGGTGGTAGTGTGAGGCAACGGAACTCTGCATAAACTTGCTGATGGCGTGGTACAGAAGATTGTGGACCACAGTTTTCACAGCTCTGATGAAGCCGAAGCGAATCCAGCCATCGTATTCATCCGCCCCGCTCTCACCGTCTGGTTCCCCGGAGGGAATTTGCGAGTCCTCGGGTTGCGAAGGGTCCGGTGAGGCTGGATCTCCTTGGCCTGAGGGTAGTTGTGAGTCCTGGGATATCCCCGGGGAGGGTGGATGATTCACCGCTTGTGAATCTTCCTCCTGGGTCTTTGACAGAGACGGCATGGCTGGAATCATGGCTGATAATATACTGTTTTTTATACTGAGAGGAGTTGAGGTTAACTTTGAAGGGGTGGTATCGGCTATTGTGAGGGGGCGGATCTAAAAAGCGAGCGCTTTCTTGACCCCCAAAATGTCTTTCCAGTTGCGACAATCACGAAACAGCGTTGAAATCCGGTCAGCTATTGCAGTCACCTTGTCACGCCATGCATCAAAAGGAATGGTTAACAAGGTTCTTAACACACCACAGTGTGCATTATAATAGTCAAGCACAAAGATTACCGGGGGTGTTTTATCTTGAGCCTTTCTCAGACTTGCACGAAAAAACCATCGACCGCTAACCCCCGTTTTTGATTTGCCATGTTTCTGAGAAGATCCTATTTGTTGAATCCTTGTCAACTTCATTCAGGTTGCTCAGTGCCCGCTTGCAGCGTTTAGCGGTGGTTGAATCGATGATTCCGTTGTCGGTTTCTGGAGTAACCCGCTTGCAGCTCTTAGCGGCGGGTAAGACCCTGATTCCGTCGAAGGTTTCTGGATGACCCTGTTTGCAACGCCTAGCAATGGGTGAATCGATGATTCCATCCTTGGCTTCTGAATGCACCCGCTTGTAACGTTTAGCACCGGATGAGGTTTCTTGATTAAAAGCAGGGTGTAACGCATACGTGTTTTCGGGGTCTGTCGTGTACATGTCCTCGTTGTTTATTCTGCGGAGCTTGACGAGTATCAGAACAGCCCAATCATTTGATGTTAGCATGCACATGGATAGAAGGCAGATACAAGATACATGTGTGTGTATATATATATATATATATATATATTAATATATATATATATATATTTATTAGGGCTGGGCAACGATTAAAATATTTAATCACGATTAATCGCATAATTTGCCTGATTAATTGCGATTAATTGCATTGTATTTACAAACTCCAAGAATGAATTCAAAAGTAGTGTAAAGAGCACTTTTATTTTATTGTTCTGCTGCCATATGAACAAAAGTGTTGTAACATTTGTAGCACTTATCAGTAACACATATTTAGTGTAAAGCTCAACTTAAACATGTAAAACAAAAAATAGCAATAAAAATAAATTAACGCTTATTGCCACTGACAGGGAATTCTCTTTATGAGGAAAAAATCTACCAAAAACAGGCAAGTTCTGAGGTAACAGCAGGGAGCAGCATTACCATTTTATGTTCAATACCAAAGTTTAACTTGGCAGTGGTTACAACTAACTTGTTTCTGTCATATTTGTTGCTGGAAGAACTTTAAACTGAAATGCTTGCTAACTCGATATGCTTGCGTTGCTTGCGTTTATTTGACGTTAACACGTGGTTTTTTGTTGTTGCTTTCTCGCGTGCATATAGTGAATGGCAGGGAAAAACAGGCAAAAACACATGGATGCTTTAAAACGAGAAGCGACTTCACCGACAGCGTCGATGCAGACCCCCGCTCCGCTCCGCCAACTCACCACCTCGCCTAAGCAAATTCCTGCGGGAAACACCGCCTTCCGCATGTCGGCTTTGTTTTTTTCCGGCCAGCACCTTTCTGCCTCTGAATCCGAGGCTTGGCTGACAGCGAGGTTATTGCCGCATTATCGCCACCTACTGTTCTGATTCAAACCCCTACACCGCAGCAACAGACCTTCACAAAATAAAAGCATGTGAGCAACATGCGTTAATGCGCGTTAAAGAAAATATCGCCGTTAATAGTCTAATGAGTTAACGCGAAATTAACGCGTTAACTTGCCCAGCCCTAATATATATATATATATATATATATATATATATATATATATATATATATATATATATATATATATGTATGTGTATATATATATATATATATATATATATATATGTATATATATATATATATATATATATATATATATATATATGTGTGTGTGTGTGTGTGTGTGTGTGTGTGTGTATGTGTTATGAACATAAGGATCAATTAGTTAAATCTAAACATTGTGGTCTTCATTATTTCATAAAACCGTGTCACATGTGAACCTTTAGGAACAGACTTTTTGGGGGGGTATTAAAGAGGTAAAATTAATATATGAGTAAAAAAAGTCCTAGGTCAATAAAGTAAAAAAACAAACAAACACAAAAGTGATAATGTTATGAGAAAAACGTCATATTATGACAATTAAGAGGGAACATTTTCAGAATAGTCACAGTTTGCAGAATTATTTCACTCCTGGAGTAATAGGGCCAGGTTAGATTATTTTAAATATTTTTATTCTTTAGGAGAATAAATTAAGGAGAATGAAGCTAAAGGGATAAGAAAATAAACTTGTAATATTACAAAAACAAAAATACTACGAATACAAAGTATATTCAGAGATCAAAGTCCCTCTGATACTGTTTAAGTGACTGAGTAACTGCAGATTTGCCACATTTAAGATGGTGGACTCTCTGACGCATCGCAGCATAGCATCCTGTGTGACAACTTCCTGTTACTGGGCTTCAGTGTTTCTTAAAGTGACAGCACCATTTTACTGATACTTAAAGTACTTTATAAGAATTTATAACAAGACAACAAAATTGACATTAAACTAGCTTGCAACAATACACATTGCCTGGCGTGGTTTCAAAAAACTAACAACAGCCTCAGAGAAGGCCCGATCCCTTCTTGACTTGTACTTAGTTCTCGGTACTGACGACAGCAAAAGGTCAACTAACCTAAGACAACGAAGGGGTAAGGAGGAGTTTTCTGCTTCTCTGTGAAGGCAGAGCCTCTGTTTACATATCTTCCAAATTGTAAATTATAGATCTGGTAAGCTGGACTTTTCTTAACAAGAAAACTGTGCAAAGGAGAGCCCCTATGCCTGACGACACATGTGCAGCTGGACACATGGTGGGAGGAGGATCATGTGTCTGTCCATTATATCAGTCAAGGATGTTGAAAATGGATTTCTGCTTTTTGGAGCTGGCGGTTACTTGGAGTATCGAGAAATTCTGAAAATGCCTGCCTCACCTATGTGAGGGATGTATATGGATATGCATCCTTACCTCTGCTTCTGTGGGCAAAGCATTTAATATTTAATTAGTATGTTTAACTATCCGGAAATACCACAGATATCTATAAGGTAATTTGACTGGTCGCAATGTCACCTTTAGTGACATTAACAGCATGAATTTTGATTTTTACTTAAGATAGCTAATTTCATACTGACTAATTAAAACTAAATTACAGTATCTGATGACAAACGACACATGAATGGCAAAATAGTTTTAATCTTAATTTTGACAAGTCAAAATCTAATTACAGATATTTTGAATGAGTTTTGACTTGACAAAATTATGTTGCAGTTATCAGTAATTAATATCCTGTCTAGCAATTAAATGGTAAATGAATTGCCATAGAGCTGTCTCACAGGCAGACAGCTGCTGCCTCGTTCTGAAACACGCCTTTACTGCAGCACCGGCTTCGGGCATTGCTGAGTCAGCCCCTTGAGCCAGCGGCTCAAATTGATGAGGCTCTGGCCCACTGGACTCCTCAAAGTCTCCCTCAACCTCTGGTGATGAGGGGGCTGAAAATCTGTGCTCACTTTCATCACTCAGTATGGCTGCTGCTTTCCCCCCATCCTGAGCGCAGCCCCCCCCCCTTTCCGCTTACCCCCGCCCACTTTGATGGAATTTTTCAGATTTGTCTGGAGGCAGGATTTTGCTTTACATGGGACTGTGTTACACTTTAAAGCTGGCAGCATCTCTCCTCTCTTCCTGGTGTTTTTTAGGTGTGCAAAAGTCTGTTTCCCAGCTCGCAAAACAATGGCAGTATGTGAAGCCCTTTTGCAGATTTTCCTCACTAGTCATGTTGCATTTCATTCAAATTTTCACTGTCCTGGTTCCCACTACACATCCATAGACTTCTCTCCAGCAGTAGCACTCATGGCTCCACAAAAACCCATTGTAATGACTGTGCTTTTTGCTCATCTTTTTTCATCTAGTTATAATGTGGTCTTAATATTGTCGGCTCACAGCAACCTCATAATGATACAGACGCCGGTGTCCACTAAGCTTTTTGAACACTTCTAGTAACAATTACACCCTTTACTATTTCCATAAACAGTGTGCTGCTGTGTGATGTCTACTTTCTCCTTCGGTACATGGGGATTCCCTTTCAGTTCACAAACCGTTCAGACAGAATTATGAAGCAGTAGTATGAAGGACCATGCAAGAAAATCGGAATTGAGCATCAAGACCTGCAGTTTTGAAAGTAGCCTTTCTCTCCAGAATACTTTGTGTTCTGGAAAAATGAATGACAATTATGATATTCTACACAGATGGCACCAAAACAGGCTGTGGGAGAGATCAAAAACTAAATAATTTTACAGAAGGAGATCATGAGAGTCCTTTTGGAACAGAGAAATCTGACTCTTTCCCAAAAAAAAGTTAAAAACAAAGCAACTGGACTTGTTTTCCGTAGTTGAAGACGTTTCGCTTCCTCTCCCAGAACCTTTCTCAATTCAAAAAGTCTGGAGTAATGTGGAGTAACAAGCTTTATACCATTGCCAAACAAAGGCCTTGCAATGCCTTAGATAACATGCAAATTTTATCGAAACAGGTCCACCCCTTAGTAATGGGCGGTCGTTAAAGCCATTAAGCCAGCAGATTGGACCGAAACTGGTCCACTCCTCTGTAACGAGTCGTTAGGATTGTTATTGGCTTGGCTTGCAGGAATAATGTTTTGATCACCCGAATGAGGGTGAGAGTTAAGGTGATGATTGACCGGAATTAATCCTATAGCTGTATTGCACGTTTTTGAGAGTTGGAACCTAAGGCCTCCTCCTCTGTTTAAGGTTGGTCTTTCTCTCTTAACGTAGATGGCTTCCTTCACACCCTTTTCAAACCATCTGTCTTCTTTGTCTAAAATGTGAACATTTTGGTCCTCAAAAGAGTGTCCTTTGTCCTTAAGGTGTAAGTGGACAGCAGAGTCTTGTCCCGAGGAGGTAGCTCTCCTGTGTTGAGCCATGCGTCTGTGGAGAGGTTGTTTGGTTTCTCCAATATAAAGATCAGAACATTCCTCTCTGCACAAGAGAAATCTGACCCACCACACCATTGCATTATTCACACCCTGCTCACCACTTTGCTTCAACACCTGCCTACTAACAACTTTATCAGCTCTGTAATTAACAGACAAATACACACACACACACACACACACATCCTTGTTTGCTGTACATAGTGAAGACCATTCCTTGTCTTCCATAGACTTCCATTCGTAGATGTCCATTGGTGCAAACATCATTTCTAGCCCAGAATAAAAGTGAGGACCAACATAAAATCCTCACTTTACATGTAAAATTAGCAAAAAGTGTTCTCTCTCAGCTGCAAGTACAAGAAAACACACAAACGCACAAACACACTCTGATATATTCTGGTAGGACTACTCAACTGTTATTCCACATCCTGTTTTTCACAGTTTTTCTGTGTGTGCGCGCGTTAGACAAACTGAAACCACAGATGGTGTCAACAGTAGCATGAGTTTCATTCTGGCAACATTATCTGATGTCTGCCCTGTTTTTCACATCAGGTTGTGAGAGACAATAATTCACTCTTCTAATTAAAAAGATCAGTACTGTTTTATCTTCCATCAGATAATACATGTCTTATCTTTTTTTTCAGCAAGACATTTTTAGAGAAAAAAACTACACACAGGAAGCCTTAAGTTCAGCTAGCTGAGCCACAGACTGTGAGCTGCAAGGACATCAGCTGTTATGTTTCTGTTGCAGCCCTAAAAAGCGTACTGCACTGCCGCAAACTCTGCTAATGTAATTTTGTCACATTAAATCTACAAATAATTTGTATTGTTGGAACTTAATGTAAAAGACAATAAACATTCATGCCTCGGTAGGTCTGCAGTTGGTCCATCCTCTCTTCATGTTGTTTTACACCAAAATTTTTAAACCTCTTGTCTTTCTCTGTCCCTGTCTGCTAGGTTACTTGGTCTTGTTCTTGGTTTGTTCTAATGTTCTCCATCAAACGCTGCAGGCCTTCTGAGAACAGGTACATTTATACTGAGAAGGAATTACACACAAATGATTAGATGACCTCTGAAGGAAATGTATTGTACTGTATTTTATTGAAGGACATCAGAGCGAAAGGGACTGCAAACATATGCACACCTAATTTCTAAGTCTTATTTGTAAAAAACAAAAAAAGTAAGCCCAGTAACCATATGTTCCTTCCAAATCACAATTCACAAGAGAGCTTGTTAACTGTTGTCAACAGAACCATCTGAGGTTAAATCAGTGGTGTAGGAATAGGGGGGGGGGGGGGCAAGGGGGGCAAGTGCCCCCTCACTTTTTGGACAGGGGGGGCAAAAGGTATGTTTTGCCCCCCCACTTTTGAGATAAAATTTCATTTTAACTTTTTCCACTATTTTGATAAATACAATAATAGGAAAGCTATCAGTATCAACAAGAAGTATTTGGCTACCTAATTTATTGATAGTGTTACAGTCATTGAATTCAATTCTTATTATTTATTAATTTGTTTTCTCTTAATTAAATGTTTTATTACTTGAAGTCTACCGGTTATTTCATTATCTTTTTAATGTTCAAATTCATTATTATTATTTTGTTTAATATGGGTTAAGCTTCAGTACTCTTAGTATGTGTAAATTGTTTACATCTTGTATGACTATGTACTGTTTACTGGGACCTAGTTAATAAGTAACATGTGTGGGCATCTTCTCAGTATCCAACTTTTATGAGCCTGTCCACTTAATGACCTCTTGACTCATGCGCTATAGTCACTTCCTTTAAAACCATTAAGACAAAGAAGACAAGATTTAAACCAAGACCTAGGTTAACCTGAATTTTTACAAGAACCCACCGATTCCCAGCGTAGTAAGTTATATTATTTTTATTATCAATAATTGCACATTTGTTATGTCAAAACCATTTTACTCTGAAATCAATATAATAATATTGTCAGGGTTCTCTGTGTTGTTCTGCTCTAATTCTACTCCTCAGGTGTGCCTAGTTGGCTGAGGGGGCGTGGCCCACACCTGCAGCTCGTTGCAGGCGGCTTCCTCTGGCTTCTTAAGCAGAGCGCTGACAGATGGAAGACGCCAGAGCCTTAACCAGTCGTGGTACGACGTGGCCTGTGACCCAACTCCTGAAAACCTGCTCGTGAGTTTTACGTCTTTGAATTTTGACTAATTTTGGATCTCCCTGTTTTTGTCACAGTTTTTGGTGCTTGGATGCACTCACCCGTCTTGACGTCATATCCGAAGAGACAGAGCTACAGAATCCTCCTGCTCAGATTTTGCTCTGGCGCTCCCCTCATACTCCCTGGATGTTACCCAGCGGGGCCTCAGATTCCCCCTCCTGGATTCTGCTGGCTCTTCTCGCACTCTGGTCAATCCATCTGTCACCCACTGCCGAGGAGGCTCGCTCTGGATCCCTCACCAGTAACATCTGCCGCCCTCTGCCACTAGCCGCCTAACACCAACAGAGTAGGATCACAGAGTTCCCTCTGCGCTACTTCTCCCCGGTTAGGTCCGCCCAGCTTTATGGTAAGCAGCGCAGCTTCTAGTAGTTCTCCTGGTTCACCTTTCAGAGTCACTTACTCTCCTTCTCTTTGCAGTCTCTCCAGCCGTGACGTTCTGACCCTGTCGAAGTTGCCTGTAGTCCCGTCCGTTATATCGGCCTGTTTCCTAAATAAACATCTTAAAACTGTGCCCTGCTTCCCAATCGTATCTGCATGTGGACTCGTCATCTGAAAACCATGACAGAAGAAGGCTCTGGCCACCAAAGTCCAGCGGATACGTTCGGGCGGCAGCTAGCCGCACAGCAGGAACAGATGCAGTCGCTTGGGTTAGCTGTAAATTCGACACAGGAACAGCTTCAGAGAGTAGCCACTCAGTTTAGCCAGTTGACGGACGCAGTCACTTCCGCGATGACTCCGCCTGTCACTCAAGACCCTAACACCCCGCCTCCCGCCGCTCAGAGAATTGAGAGTCATGTTCAGACTCCACCTCCTGAGAGCGCGTCACCTTGTCCAGAGAAATTCTCCGGTGACAGCGGGGATTGCGGCAGGTTCTTATTTCAGTGCAAACTCGTGTTTAACCGTTCCCCTCAGACATTTGCCTCAGATCAAGTTAAAATATAGCATATGTTTTACGACTTTTAACGGGTAGAGCTCTCAGATGGGCTGAGGCTCGTTTCCCTGATTGTCAGTCATTCGGGTGTTCCTTTCAGGAATTCGTTATTGTGTTCAAGACGTTTTTTTCAGCTGAGTTAGATTCGGCTCAACAGTCTCGTAATCTCCTTTCTTTGAAACAGCGCGGCCGACGCGTATCTGACTTCTCTGTGGAGTTTCGCACGTTTGCCGCTGCAGCAGGTTGGCAACCTAAGCCGTTAAAGGCAGTATTTTTTCAGGCTCTAGATGAGGCTTTAAAGGATGAGTTAGCCCGAGTTGAGGAACCTGAGGAGTTTGAGGATTTTGTGGCGTTAGAAATTAGGTTGGATTCCCGGTTACGCAGTCGGAACCGGGCTCGACCGGACCGTATCCTGCGGTCTCCCCCTGTATCAACATTTACCAATAGGGTACCCTGGCCAGTAGTTACTCCACCCCCAGAACCTATGCAGTTGGGGCAGGTTCACTTAACTAATGAAGAGCGTAAACAGCGCTACTCGGGCAACTTGTGCCTGTATTGTGGTGGCGAGGGTCGTTTTTTAAGAGACTGTCCTGTTCGGCCAAAAGACCGGGTCCGCCGTTCGTAATGGGGAGAACGGCGGACAGTAACAAGACAATTCCCCAGGTAGCCAGTAAGGCGCCGTCTCGCTCTCGTTTTTGTTTGCCAGTCACTTTAATTTTTGACCAGGACAGCTTTGACGTTTCGGCTCTAGTAGATTTGAGTTCTGATTTTAATCTTATCGACCAAGCCATAGTTGATCAGCTCCGTGTGCCCGTCGAGTCTTTACCAGAACCTCTACAGGTTTCGTCTTTAGATGGACAGCAGTTAACCTTGATCACCCATCGGACTCGACCCCTAGTGGTAATAACCTCTGGTAACCACCGGGAACAACTCTCATTTTTTGTTTTTCCAGTGAAGCGTTCACCCGTGATTCTAGGTTTAGCTTGTGTTAGGATATCAACAAGGTCAAGTGGAACGAGCTGTTTATCCCAGAACTGCATGGCACACTTAGATGGCACTGACCCAAAAGATTGGCACATATCTATCAGATACCACCCCGGAGGTGACACAGTTTCCCTGCTGATGTCACAGTTTGGATGTGTACCGCCCCTGTATGGGTGTGTCCCGAGATCCCTTTATAATGTTTGTGTGATGAGCAATCGAGGCCTTCCTGCCGATCAGGGGCCCATCAGCGCTGGTGTGACTGTAACTATTTCTCTGTCTTTACGTAGATAAAATATAACTAAAAGCATACTTGTCTGTTTTATGCGTCTTACATTCAAGGTAATAAGTAAGTGGGGGTCGCCTGACTGGGTAAAACGAACTGGGTCCACCGAGGGTGCTTCACCGTAGACGGGACACGGTGAAACAGTAACAAATTGGTGTTTCCACCCGGACCCAAAAGGCGGCGTACCACCTTCCGTTTTCCGGCCAGGACGTCATTCCGGAAGAAAAACACACAGCCTGCGGCCGCACAAAAGGTAAGGAGATTTCATTCATCTCCTAGTGTCTTTTTCTTCCTGGAAGGGCCGATTTTTGTATTCCTAAAGGCAGAGAAGTGTTTGAGGATAATTGTTTGCAAACGTGTCGATAAGAACTTGGGATTTGCGTGCGGTCACAGAGGTGAAAGTCCGGGAAACCTTGGCCAGGTTTCTGAAAATACTGTGAACCTTGAGAATATTGGGTTTAGAGGTCCCTTGTTAGGCACAGAGGAAACTACGTCTTCCTTTAGTTAACCCTCCCCAATCCACAGCTAAATTGGGCCGAGTCCCGACTGGAGTCATGGTCCCCTGCCTGTCATTCCAGGTGTTTACAGTCCGCTCGCCCCGTTTCTGTCCCTCCGACTGCCTTGTCTGAATCAGAGGATGTTGTAGACCTCTCTCGCGTCCCGGAGGATTACCACGACTTACGAATGGTATTTAGTAAGACTCAGGCTTGTTCCCTTCCTCCTCATCGGCCTTATGATTGCGCCATTGATTTGTTGACCTGTCAGTCGGCTTTACAATATTTCGAGGTCAGAACGTCAAGCGCTCGAGAAATATATAGGGGAGTCTCTTGCTACAGGGTTGATCCGCCCTTCATCCTCCCCATGGTTTCTTTTTTGTCTGCAAGAAAGACGGGTCCCTTCGACCCTGTATCGACTATCGAGGGATCAACCAGATAACTGTTAAAAACAAATACCCACTTCCGCTGTTATCTTCAGCTCCCGAACCAGTCCAGAATGCCACAGTCTTTACTAAACTCGATCTGCGCAACGCTTATCATCTGGTTCGGGTGAGACAGGGGGACGAGTGGAAGACGGCTTTTAAGACCCCACTGGGCCACTTCGAGTACCTAGTCATGCCTTTTGGTTTGTGCAATGCCCCGGCAGTATTTCAGGCACTGGTTGATGATGTCCTTCGGGATTTTTTGAACGTTTTTGTTTTCGTCTATCTGGACGACATCCTTATCTACTCTCGTGACTTAGAACAACACAAGCAACATGTCCGTCTTGTTCTCCAACGACTCTTAGAGAATCGTTTATTCGTTAAGGCTGAGAAGTGTGATTTTCACCAGACCTCTGTTTCTTTTCTTGGTTTAGTTTTAGAAGGCGGACAAGTAAAGTCAGACCCGGAAAAGATAAAGGCAGTAATGGAGTGGCCTGTCCCTGAGTCGCGTAAACAGCTCCAACGGTTTTTGGGTTTTGCAAACTTTTAGAGGCGCTTTGTCAGGAATTATAGCCAGATAGCCTCCCCATTACATGCTCTTACCTCCACCAAGGTCCCATACATCTGGAGTCCTGAGGCAGAGGAGGCCTTCAACAGACTCAAGTCCCGTTTCTCCCAGGCACCCATACTCGTTCACCCCGACCCAGCCAAACAGTTTGTCCTAGAGATAGATGCTTCTAATACCGGTGTGGGTGCGGTTTTGTCCCAGCAGTCAGAGAATGACAACAAGTTACATCCATGTGCGTTCTTCTCCCGTCGTTTGTCCCCTGCTGAGCAGAACTACGATGTGGGCGATCGTGAGCTACTAGCTATAAAACTAGCTTTAGAAGAGTGGCGGCACTGGCTAGAGGGATCCGAGCAGCCCATCATAATCTGGACAGATCATAAGAACTTCTCCTACCTGCAGTCAGCCCGTCGACTCAACTCCAGACAAGCCCGTTGGTCTTTGTTTTTCTCACGATTTAACCTCACCATCACCTACAGACCTGGCTCAAGAAATGTCAAACCCGATGCACTGTCTCGTCAATTTGCCCCTTCTGAACAAGAGAAGGAGCCGGAACACATTCTTCCCCCCACATGTACTGTTGGAGCCCTGCATTGGGACCTGGAGGACAGGATCAACCAGGCCCAACTATTAGATCCGGACCCAGGTACAGGTCCAGCCGGACTTAAGTACGTTCCCCAGTCTGTTCGCCCCGAGGTTCTACGCTGGTGTCATGATGCTAAGTTTTCCGCCCATCCAGGCATTTACAGAACCCAGTCTCAGGTGTCCCGGCACTTCTGGTGGCCTTCATGGACCAATGATGTGAGAGAGTATGTTCTAGCCTGTCCCGTCTGCGCCCAGAATAAGTCCTCTACTCAGCCACCTTCCGGTTTGTTAAATCCTCTCCCCATCCCCAAACGTCCATGGTCCCACATCGCTATTGATTTCATTACAGGCCTTCCGTTGTCCCAGGGTATGTCAACTATTTTGACAGTTGTGGACCGGTTCTCAAAGTCATGTCATCTCATCCCCATCCGTAAATTACCCAACGCCCTCCAGACGGCCCAGCTCCTCATAAAGCATGTTTTCAGACTCCACGGCATCCCAGTTGATATCCTCTCTGACCGGGGTCCTCAGTTCATCTCCCAGGTCTGGCGGCACTTTTGCTCTGCTCTGGGTGCCCGTTACACACTCACCTCCGGATACCATCCTCAGACCAATGGCCAAACTGAACGAATGAACCAACAACTAGAAACCACCCTCCGCTGCCTCACGTCGTCTTCACCTTCGGACTGGAATAAGTTTTTGCCCTGGGTAGAATATGCCCTCAACTCTCACATCACTTCAGCTACCGGACGTTCATCCTTTGAAGTAGAGTTTATGGGTTTTACAAGCCATACAGCTACAGGGAGAGTCGTCTGCATTGTCCATGGCTTTGCAGCAATCCCTCATACAGAGCAAGCATGACGCGACAGCGGAAAGAAAAACTCCCCATTAACGGGAAGGAAAAATCTCCAGCAGAACCGAGCTCAGTATGAACGGTCATCTGTCATGACCGACTGGGGGTTACGGAAGACAGAGCAGAGACACAACAAGACAGACAAAAGTACAGAAGCATCCAGTAATCTGTTCTACATTAGATGGTAATAGCGGGTGATCTGTCTTCCCTGGATGATGTCACAGTTAACAGAACGTGACCCCCGTTAGAACATATAACTGTGGTTTATCACATCTGAGTTCACCTTCTCTAGCCACACATAGGCCTGATTACTGCCACAATATTTTTCAATCAAGAAATCACTTCAATAGGACCAGCTTGACAATATGAAGTAGACCAAAATATCCTCAAAAGCTAGACATCATGCTGAGAACCAAATAAATTCAGGAAGAAATGGGAACATAATTGAGATCAGTCTGCAAAGGGTTTAAAGCCATTTCTACGATCTTGGGACTCCAGCAAACCACAGAAAGAGTTGTGATCCACAAATGGTGAAAACATGGAACAGTGATGAAGCTCCTAGGAGTGGCTGACCGACCAAAATGATCCACAGCGATAACTCATCAGTTAAGGTCAGAGGTCATGCCTCCACCATCAGAAAGAGATTGGGCTAAAATGACCTGCATGGTAGAGCTCCAAGACCAAAACCACAGCTGAGCTAAAATAACATTAAGGCTCGTCTCAATTTTCTCCTGAACATCTTGATGATCCCACAGACCTTTACGAAAACATTTTGTGGACTGATGAGGCAAAAATTGTACTTTTCAGAAAGAGTGTGTCAAGATACATTGGCTTTAAAGTAATACCACATTTCAGAAAAAGAACATTATGAAAACAGTGTTACGGCCAGTGGCCTTCGTTTGTGTTTTCTCTTTCTTTTGTGTTATTTAAATTCTGGTGCACTTGCTGCTTCCTGCCAGCTGGCTCTGCTATGGGATCTTTGTGCAGACCATCTCCTGGGTTATTTCCTGTATTTTCTACCGCATCCCTTCCTGTTAAAGTTCTCCTCTTCTCCTAAATGGATACTCACCTTGATTGCTTCACCAATCCTGAAAGAGACCTCATTATTTGAACTGGCACTTCTTAATCCTTAATCCTCCTTAATTTTTAAGTCACTATAAAGTAAAACCTCTAAAAGTAAAAAAAAAAAAAAAATACATTTCTATAAGGGACCAATCATTTACAGTTTCTGTGCCAGCGAATACATCATAAGAAATTTATTTGGTATAATGTCTTCTGTGCAGGGCCTACAACAAGGATCAGGACCAGTTCTACAGGGGCACTGGTCCCTGTTGGCTCCTATCTAGAATCACCCATGCTGCTTAAGGGTTATTAAGTTTAGGGTGCTATCACTTTGGATTTTTCTCCCCTCAATAATAAAAACCTATATTTAAAAACTGCATTTTGTCTTTGCTCTTTTTGTCATTGATATTTTTCAGGTAGTATTTGTCTCCCTCTGCTGTCTCCTCTGTAGTACACTGATTAAAAAAGTTCTAAACTGAAATAATCTGAGCTCTAATGGAGACCTGATTGCAAATTAACCTACCTTCAGTAACTTCCTTGATAACTGCTGAACGGGAGGTTTATCATCTCTTGTTTTCAGGAAAACAAAGGAGAACAAGGTGTTCTGGCAAGATAAAAGGTTTATTCTTGTATGTGTTTTAAATTACTTAAATCATTTGCTTAGCTTTACTTGTTATTATTCGCTTAAATCAGCAGGGTACTATGGGTCAGAATCGTTAATTTAAAAGTACCTGCGGGTCAAATAAATATCTATTTTGATGAAAAATACAATAATCTGAGTTTTTTTTTTTTTTTTTTTTTGCGTTTTACCTGCTCAACACTTTAAAGCAGGCAGCTTCAAGTCATTGTTTTGTTAGTCAAAATAAGTGTAGTTCCACCAGAATTTCAAGTCACAACCTAAAAAAAGTCCCAAAGTTAGTCCCAAGTCCTAACTTATAGCAGCATTTAATTCCTATGCTCCACTTATCTGGAACAAACTTCCAGAAAACTGTAAAAGTGCGGAAAGCCTGAGTTCCTTTAAATCGAGATTAAAAACACATTTGTTTAAAATTGCCTTTGAATGTTCAAGTTAAACTGTTTTACTGTTTTTAAATGTTATTTTTTGTTTCTACATTCTATCCCTACTTGCTTTTATTCCTATATCTTAATCATGTAAAGCACTTTGCATTGTCTCTGTACTGAATTGTGCTATATAAATAAATTTGCCGCCCTGCGACAGACTGGCGACCTGTCCAGGGTGTACCCCGCCTCTCGCCCGGTGAACGCTGGAGATAGGCACCAGCACCCCCCGCGACCCCATGAGGGATAAAGCGGTTCGGAAAATGGATGGATGGAAATAAATTTGCCTTGCCTTCCTTTGTTTGGAAGAACAAGCAAGAGTAAATTAACAACAAAAACATCTGGAAAGTAGTACTGGTGGGGGGTTTTAGCACAAATTAACCTGTGGTGGCAGGTTTGTAGGAAAATTTATATATATATATATATATATATATATATATATATATATATAAGAAAGCCCACACTGTTTCTGGATAAACTGAATGAGTTAAGTTCTAATCCGTTTTATGCCTCTTTCCTTGTAAGACATCATCCAGAGAAGACAGATCACCCGCTATTACCATCTAATGTAGAACATATTACTGGATCAATGTGTGCTTCTCTGCTTTTTTGTCTGTCTTGTTGTGTCTCTGCTCTGTCTTCTGTAACCCCCAGTCGGTCGAGGCAGATAAACGTTCATACTGAGCCCGGTTCTGCTGGAGGTTTTTCCTTCCCGCTAATGGGTGGTTTTTCTTTCCACTGTCGCTTCATGCTTGCTCAGTATGAGGGATTGCTCCAAAGCCATGGACAATGCAGACGACTCTCCCTCTACGCTTCTCCAGGAGTGAATGCTGCTTGTCGGGACTTTGAAGCAATCAACTGGTTCCCTTATATAGGACATTTTTGACCATTCTGTATAATATGATCGATTTGACTTTGTAAAGTGCTTCGACATGTTTCATGAATTGGCGCTATATAAATAAAATTGAATTGAATTGAATTAAGTTTGAAATGTCCCATGCTCCTGAATGCACCATAGCTTTCTGACGCTCGTGAACGCATCACACTGATCTATGAACGCTATGCTGTATAGATGCACGTTTGATCTTCCGCTTAAGACAAAGCTTTGCAGTTTCAAAACTCATGTCGGCTCTCACAGTTTATTTTTGTGTGTGAATGACAAGAGACCACAACAAATAAATCAGCCGTACCTCAGATGAAAACGTTGGATTTAATGATGTTCACCGGTAATTCTGTAAACGAATCTGCCAAATAACAGTTTTTCCCCCACAAGAGGTTTAATAAAACGTTTTGATATCATTAATTTAAGAACAAGTAACTGTGTTGGTCACATTTTAATCAGTTTTCTTCGTCGATATTCAGTTTTACAGAGCAAGGCGCGCTCCCGCGACAGGGGATGCATATCTCGGCAGGGATGCACTTTTCGGCATAAAACCGGTCTGTGTTTTGATCGTAACATCTCGGTTGGAACAAGGAACCCAATCACTCGTTAATGTTGCTCTCAGTGGAGACTGATGCAAAGGTGATTTTTGGGATGTATATTCGGGGAAAAGTAGGTGGCGGCAAGAGCTGCTATAGACGGCGATTTGCCGCCGTTGACTGCTCTGTATATATATATCAGGGTGTGTACAACTCCAGTCCTCGAGAGCTGGTGACTTGAAACTTTTAGAGGTTTCCCCGGCCCCACACAGCTGAATCAAATAGCACAATTAGCTCCTCAGTATGCAGTCAAGTTCTTCAGAGTCCTGCTAATTAACTGATTATTTCAGTCAGGCATGTAAGACCATCTAAAGGTTGCAGGACACCGGCTCTCGACAACTGGAGTTGGACACCCCTGATATATATATATATATATATATATATATATATATATATATATATATATATATATATATATATGTATATGTATATATATATATATATGTATATGTATATATATAGCCCTGTTTGTCTTTGCCTTCTTGGTTTATTTCACTTCATAATCCGAGAAGACTTTACTCCAATGTACCCAGCTACTGAGGCCTATTTTCTTATCCACCAAGTATATCACTAATTCACTGATTGGTCTGTTGTTTCAAGACATCATTTCCTTACAAATCTGCTAAGTTTCCTAAAAAAAACACATGAATTGCCAACCAAATCAGCCCATGTTCCGGGAAGGCCGAATGACGCTGCCTACATGTGAAAGATAGTTGCCTTGGATATTCAACGCAGTGACCGTGCAGGTGGTAGGAACCCTGGTGACAATTAGGTGAGGACCGAACTATCATGAGCCACTACAAGGGATTTATTATGAGATCTCTAATATGGTCAACATCATATGGACCATTTCACCTTCCATGGCGAAAGCGGTAACCGGACGCCAACATTTCCCTGAGTGTCTCGTCATCAACAACACCCAGCTACCCTTGGTTGTGCCCATGGACAGAGTTCATCCCTGCCCTCTACATCCTGTGTTATGGCTTGTCAAGACTGGATGAAATCTACTGGGTTTCCTTAGAGAGGAAACTTTTTGACCAATCTGTATAATCTGATTGAATTTGACTTTGGAAAGTGCCTTGAGATGATATGTATCATGAATTTGTGCTATACAAATAAAATTGAATTGAAAAACTTTATTGAATTAATAATTGGTTCCCATGGCTGTGGGCTGCTGGCCGCTTAGTCCATTTTATTGGTGATATTCCTGAAGATGGGCTGAAGGGACTTATTATTCCAATTTTATGTTCAGCGCGCCCCCACTTCTGATGAACTTTTAAGAGCTCCTAAGGGTGACTTTGGTAGAATAGATAAGTGTGTCTGAGCGGATTTTGAACAGCCACAATGATTCAGATTGGAGGTCATGTGTCACCTAGATGTGATCTCTGGCAAATGGGCAAATCCCTCGTTTCCAGTTGGAAGTATGACTGCTCAGTCATACTTCCAACTGGAAAAGATGATTACTGTATTTGTAACCATCGCTGAAGTCGTTAGAGAGTAGATGTTTCCATCATCAAATTGTAGCTGCTAAACATTTTAACTGTTATTTGGCCTTATTTGCTCACAGCAATGGCCATTGTCACTGCCGCCATTTTGTGTAAGTTTTTCCTGGTGGAGGGGATCAAAGCAATGTTCCACCCTAAGGGGAGGAGCTACAAGTCCCTCCCAGAGGAGGCGCCTGATCTAGTATAAGAGGAAACTCCTCTGGTCAGTCAAGCCAATAGGTCTGAAGACATCACCATGCCAAACTGCAAGCATCTTTTCATCATGTCAGGCTGCAGTTGTCATTGCACTATGCTTATATTGATCTTACACATTGCATGATTAACTCGAATAATGTTTTGATTTGAATTCAGGATATGAGGCAGTGTTTTTCATACTTCAACACAGATAAGCACTTGCAGTTCAGTTTTTGTAACAAAATAATTTTTGATTACAAAGGAGGGAAAGAGGGACAATAAGTAAATGTTAGATAAAATAGAAAAAACTGCATAAAATAAAAAAACAGAGGGTAACTTAATGCATATCTAAGCTAGTTCTATTACAGGCCCTGTTTAAGTAAGTAGTTTAAAATCATTGGTGTGTCAGGATTTGTAACAACTTGATAGACAGATGTGGATGCAGGACTTTTTAATTTGAGGATGGTATCTCTTAAAGGTAAACCAAGTGAGGAATTCATTGCAAGTGGACTACATTCTATAAAATGACCTGATGGGGGTTTGCTTTTTCTCTCAGATTAAAAATAGGAACTTTTTCTGAACCACTCAGAGTAAGACATCTGAGTATTGAGTAAAGGGTACAGAATTTAATAGAGTGGTGACATACTATTAGATCTGGCGTGCTGAAAGGTTTTGTGTGGGGTAGTGCGATGTGTGGTCACTTTAATCCAAAGAACATTCTGACATTCTTACAGGAAAATGTACTTTGATTTCAAAACCGAATTAACTAATTTTTGATTCCATAGACACGGCGATCCCCACCAGAGGCCTAAAGTATTTGTGTGCTGTGTGAAATTTTTGCAGGACGAGGCCCGTGCAAGGAGAGGACAGAGAATTTGTGATAAAATATCTTATTAAATATTACATTTCTGAAATGGGTTTCCCGATAGGATGAAGATGGATCAGTGGAAGATGGTAAGGATTAATGGGGATTCGTAAAAACAATTGGCTAAAATCTGTGCACAGTCTAAATTGAAAATGGGGTAAAAAGCTTTGATGTTTGTTTCTTGTTGGAGTGTTCAGTTAATCTCATTGCAGGATACAATTCAATATGACTGAAAGGAGTTTTTTGGGGCCGACGTCAGCTCCTGGAATTACAGGTAGCACACGACATTTGATATCTAAAAGATTGTCGTGTAAGTTTCAGGTTGTATTGGAGACATAAAATTAGGGGAGTTTAGGAATGTGAAGGAGGGTCCACCTACCCCCGACCTCGAAGGAGTGTGCGCTAAGGTTATCGGAAGACGGATGTGGGGGCCAAGGATCAGGGGCCCATCAAATGGTGGAGCCGTGTGTACTACCCACCAAAGGGTTCCAGGAAAACATCACTGGAGCCATTTAAAGCGCCAAGCTACCCACGGATGAGGCTGGTGGATTTTTATTTTGTTTTCGTTTTTACTTTAAAATAAAAGATTAACATACAGCTGTGTGGAGATCGTGGTTGGGACCAATGACTTTGTAAACCATTATCTTTAAGGGCGAGAAGAAGACATCTCTGAGACGCAAGACATAATGACAACAATTGAATGCATTAAAAAAAAGCGAATTTTGTAATCACTGTATTTGTCTTATAAGTTCCATATTCCTAAGATGTTGAATGCTAGTATTGCTATAATCATGATTTTGCATTGCATGATAATTTGGTCTTTATTCTGTGGTTTGATCTGAGTGTAGTGCTTTCACAGGTTATATTAATTTCTAAAAAAGACATCTTGTTAATCTAGGTTAGGACTCCTAGAGTCATATTTAGCTCATATAACAGTTTCTTGGTAGTCGCAAAGTTATCTTAGCCTTGCACCTCCCTGACAAAGGTGCTTACTTTTCTTAATTCTAGTATGCTTGAGATTCAGATAGGTTTAGTAGCTTATTAGCTTATACTTGGGTTATTTTACATTTAAGGGGTAAATTTGAACTTAATTTGATTTCACTAACAGAGGGGACAATGGGTTGCAATATTGCATCTTACCATTTACACTTTGTTTAAGGGTTTCAAGACATGGACTTAGTTTAGCCTAGTTTTTGGTTTGATCTATTAGGATCAAAAGAGAGGGATTGTTGAGAAAAATAAAATATCTTAGTGGGGGTTGTCGAGGAATGCAGTGTCTCTCCTCTCTGTTGCCGGGTAAGATAACATGCAACTTTAGTTTTATGGCGGTTAGGTCATTGCGGCATGACCCCGTACTGGGAAGAGCAGCCCCTTTGTTTGAGAAACAGATAGTTTACAGATTACCCCTCCCTCCCTAATTTAGAGGAGGGCAGACACTGTATTAAAAGGATGTCTTGGCAAAACTTACTTCAGACAGACTCCTACATTGTGTGGTGAAATCATCTTATATGGCAATGTAATACTCTGTCTCCATATTTAATTTCTAATAAATTATATATGCATATTACAATGTTTTACCTTTGATCAATGTTTCCTCATTTATTGTCAAATCTTAAACCGGGGTGCAATCACTGTAGCCTTTAGTAGCGAAGCAGGATTAGGCCATATACTACTTTAACACTTCCAACAACTCAACATCTGCCAGCTCCAGCAGTTTATTATTACGTTCCAAGGATAAGCAAAAATAATCCTTGGCCCAGAGGTACTGCGTAGGAGAGAAGTGGCCCTGTCCCTTTATGCCTCCTATTTGATGGGTCATACGCACGTCACATGGAAGAGAAGACTAGTGGTTATGCTGTGGCTTAGCATTGATTTGATGGCCTTTGTTCTGGAACTGACTGTCGGGGGTCTTAATGCAACTAAGCATGCACCAGTCAATGTGGTAACCGCAGTTACAGAGGGCCTCCTGTTTTGTGGCATTTTTGCCTACTTAGGACAGCAAGCACTATACATCAAAGGACCAAGAAAACTTAAATGGCTTAGAAAATGGTTTGCTCTAGTGGCATGGTGCATTGTGTGGGGAGTGATGTCCCTACTGTATTGGTTGCATCTTATCTCTGACCTTCACACCGTGGTCTGGATTATGACCTATGCTGCCAAGATTTTCACATAATTTTTATAATCATGAAACATAAATCCTTAGCCACTTTATGTTCCCCTAGGGTCACATTAGTTGTCTTGAATGTGAAGTCACAATCTAAAATATTAGCTTCATATGGTTAAGTCAATATGACTACCTGTGTTACAGATGTCTACCAGAAAAGTCAGCCTATGAGTAGGTATGGGCGGCAGTCTGCCTGCCTAACTCTCATTTACTGCCTTACATTCATGTCAGGATATTTTTCTGGGATGAACCCGGACACAGCACGCACACACAGAGTCCGTTCTTATGGGTGAGTTTATTGAAGGGTGTAGCAGGTGAATGACGTGGAACCAGAGTCTTACAGCTGACGAGGGTGTAGGGCACAGAAGCTGGCCGGCAGGAGGTGTGTAATGTGACTGACAGGGAGGAACTCAGGAGCCGAGGACTTGCGACCAGAACCTCAGAAACGTGGACTTGTGACCAGGACATCGGAGGCGTGAGCTTGAGACCAGAACACCGGAGGCGTGAGCCCGAGACCAGAACATTGGAGGCGTTGAGCTTGAGACCAGAACATCGGAGGCGTTGAGCTTGAGACCAGAACATCGGAGGCGTTGAGCTTGAGACCAGAACATCGGAGGCATGAGCCTGAGACCAGAACATCAGCGGCGTGGGCTTGAGACCAGAACCTCAGTGGCGTGAACTTGTAACCAGAACTTCAGAGGCGCGGACTTGAGAGCTGAGCTTGAGCTGGGCAGTGACTGAACTTCAGAGGCGCGGGCTTAAGAGAGCTGGGCAGTGACTGAAACAAAACACAGTTGGAAAAAAAAACCTCTGACAGGAACTGAGCGGGAGTGAGCACTATGGACCGGCGACGGGAACAGAAAGAGGTGAATCTTATAAAGCGGTGGAAACAGGTGATGACAGATCAGGGTTAATTGCTGCCTGACAGGTGACAGGGAGTTACGGCTAATTAGTGTATGGAGCAGAGCGAGGGAGGGCTGAGTGAGCTGCACACTAAAGACAGACAAAACCTAAACCATGACAATTCACCTTCACACTCTGAAAACTCTGATGACTCAGTATAAGCCGATCTGGTCATCAGCCCTGGATGCTGATGACGCTGACCTTCTCAGAGGCCATTCCAGGACCATGATTAATCATTTGTACATGGATGCCTCAGCTGCATCCCTCTCAACCATTCGAGCCCTCTCGTGATGTCCTGGATCTGAACTGCTTTGCCATGGATTGGACTGTTATAGGGACTTTGCTATGGAATCTGGCCCGACCTCAAGAATGGGGTGTTAAGTTGCCACAGGCGGTGTTGTGGTGAGCTTTTCCATATTTCATGTTGTTCACAAATTAATAGATAATTTGGTCATTAAATACAGTACAGATCAAAAGTTTGGACACACCTTCTCATTCAAGAGTTTTCTTTATTTTCATGACTATGAAAATTGTAGATTCACACTGAACGCATCAAAACTATGAAGAAACATGTGGAATTATACACTTAACAAAAAAGTGTGAAACAACTGAAAATATGTCTTATATTCTAGGTTCTTCAAAGTAGCTACCTTTTGCTTTGATTACTGCTTCACACACTCTTGGCATTCTCTTGATGAGCTTCAAGAGGTAGTCACCTGAAATGGTTTTCACTTGACAGGTGTCCCCTGTCAGGTTTAATAAGTGGGATTTCTTGCCTTATAAATGGGGTTGGGATCATCATCGTCTGGTCCTGATTTGAATATTTTGTGAGATACACCCTAAATTCCTGGAAGGGAAACGGTTTGTTTTTCGACCTTGTCATTCCTGGACATTTGAAACTTTCACATTTGGATTAAGGATACTTGGATCTCTACTTATTGTTTTTTGTGGATGTTTGAAGTATCGGCAAATACAGCGGATGTCGGTAGCCATTTGGCCTTGATCAGGCTGCCGGCTGCATGGCGCGCTCACTAGGGCTGTGAACGGACAAACCTGGAAGGTGAATGAAGCAGAGCCAAAAGCTGGCTGTGCTGGAATGCAGACTGGCTTTGGTGGTTGAACTCAAGGGGAGATGGGATAAAATCTGGAAGTGAAGCGTGAAAAAGCCCCAATAATTAGGAAAATTGGATTTACCATTTGGAGCCAGCAAAAGACTTAAAAGCTGACAGGAAAGGCAGTGCAGCTTGTCTCATAACAAATAACATATTTGGATTATGCCCTCCCTAACTCCTGGATTGTTATGGCAGAGATTGCTCAGAAAAAGCCCCCGGCTACCCCCCTTCCCTGCGGACACCTGTGGATGCTTTTTCTGAACTGTGGGCTGGCTGATAACATCAAGGACAACGGCCTCTGGAGAGTGTTCACGGAGATATAACACTTTCACCCAAACACACACGCATAACTGTTACTCATAAAACTGATGAATTATGTACATGCGACGGGTCTCAAACGTTTACCTTCTGCATATACGTATGTTGTCTTGTGGTATTTGTGCTTTTCGTGCTATGAGGGGTTTTTGTGTCGGTTGTTTGACTCTTTATTGGTGAGAGCATAAATTGGCAAGCATCTGTCTCTTCCCCCCCCTTTTTCCCCCATGTTGTTGTTCTTCCTTTGACAGATTCAAGGGCAGCGCCTCGTGGACTCAGTGTAGGCGGGGTTCGGGGCTCTTTGGAGGAATACGCATAACGGCTGCGCTGATAGCAGCGGCCGACTGGCTGCGTTCCTTGGCAACGCAAGGCCTCAGTCAATCGTTCCCCCAAATGTTTGTGTGTTTAAGTGTATGTGATGGACGGTTGTACTGGAACTGATTTTTCGATTGCAATGCAAATTGTAATTGACAATAAAATTTGATTGATTGATTGATTGATTGATCAGTTGTGTTGTGCAGTAGTCAGGTGGATACACAGCTGATAGTCCTACCGAACAGACTGTTAGAATTTGTATTATGACAAGAAAAAAGCAGCTAAGTAAAGAAAAACGAGTGGCCATCATTACTTTAAGAGATGAAGGTCATCTATGTCATCAACCCCATGCATCTTCCATTCTCTAAGCACTGTCTAACCCCTTGCCTCTCGTCCGCAGATCGGACCAGCCCCCGGTCTCGCATCTCGGTCTTGTCAGGTTTGTTTATCGATAAACTCAGAACACACACACACAGGACAAAAGTTTGAGAGGTTTATTGAAAGGTGAATGATTGATGGATGAAGTAACCAGAGGTGCAGGAATACAGGGGCTCAGGGGTGCAGGTGAAGGCAGGAGCTGACGGCCCGGAGACAGAGAGTCCACACTTGCTAGGTGCTGCTCGGCTAGCAGGCCTCATAGCACTCAGGCTAGCAGTTCTTGAGAGACACCAGGGCACAGAGCTGAGCTTCTCCAGGGCGGCTAGTCAGGTTAGCAGAACTTGAGAGACACCAGGGCATAGAGCTGAGCTTCTCCAGGGCGGCTAGTCAGGTTAGCAGAACTTGAGAGACACCAGGGCACAGAGCAGAGCCTGGCAGGACTAACCTTAACAACAGGAGCAAATAATAAATAAATAAAAATCAAACAAAAAACTACCCACTCAGGGCGATCCAAGACAAAAAAACGAAAGCGGACTAAAGGGGTTTCTAACAACCCCTGGTAGGCAAAAACAACGCATCTAACAGATGCTGACAAGCGAGCATCGCCACCAGGCTAACGGGCAAGACTAGACGCACAAATGCTAGAGGGAAGGAACGGGCGCACGAAAACGCCAGAGGGAAGGAACGGGCGCACGACAGCGCCAAAGGGAAGGAATGGGCGCACGACAGCGCCAAAGGGAAGGAACGGGCGCACGACAGCGCCAAAGGGAAGGAACGGGTGTACTTGACGCCAAGGGGAAGGAACGGGCGTACTTGACGCCAAGGGGAAGGAACGGGCGTACTTGACGCCAAGGGGAAGGAACGGGCGTACATAGCGCCAAGGGGAAGGAACGGGCGTACATAGCGCCAAGGGGAAGGAACGGGCGTACATAGCGCCAAGGGGAAGGAACGGGCGCACAACAGCGCCAAAGGAAAGGAACGGGCGCACCACAGCCCCAAAGGGAAAGGAACGGGCGCACCACAGCGCCAAAGGGAAAGGAACGGGCGTACGACAACGCCAGAGGGAAGAACGGGCGTACGACAACGCCAGAGGGAAGAACGGGCGTACGACAACGCCAGAGGGAAGAACGGGCGTACGACAACGCCAGAGGGAAGAATGGGCGTACGACAACGCCAGAGGGAAGAACAGGCGTACGACAACGCCAGGGCTCAAAACACACGCTGGAGCACGACTGGCATACAGAAACGCCAGGGGAACCCGCCGGGGCGTGCGGGAAACGCCAGGGCTTGGGGAAGAACACGCCGGGGCGTGAGGGAAACGCCGGGGCACAAGGGAAGCAGGAACATCTAAAACGCCAGGGAACAACAATGGGGGGCGTACTAACACGCCGGGGAACCGAGGGCGTCCTAAGACGCCAGGGAACCAAGAGTCAGAGGGCGTCCTAACACGCCGGGGAACCGAGAATCAGAGGGCGTCCTAACACGCCGGAAAACCGAGAATCAGAGGGCGTCCTAACACGGCGGAAAACCGAGAATCAGAGGGCGTCCTAACACGCCGGAAAACCGAGAACAGAGGGCGTCCTAACACGCCGGGGAACCGAGAACAGAAGGCGTCCTAACACGCCGGGGAACCGAGAATCAGAGGGCGTGCTAACACGCCGGAAAACCGAGAACAGAGGGCGTCCTAACACGCCGGGGAACCGAGAACAGAGGGCGTCCCAACACACCAGGGGAGCCCTGAAATCTAAAAACCAGGATACAAAGGCATTCTAACACACCGGGGAACCAAGAGGTCTAAATTCTTGAAGACCGAGGAACAAGAAGGCCAAAAAAACTAAGGAAGCTCGAACTAGCCAAAGCTAAGGAACGTGAAACAGCTCATAATCAGGGGTCAGAAGTCTAAACAAGCGCTAGGACCTAAGGAGTGCTGGGAACTAAGAGCGCAGGACAAAATTAAAGAATCAAACCAAGAACTAGAAAATAAGGCAAAACTAGAGCAGGGAAAACACCACAAAAGAAAAACTAAGGCAAACCATTAAATCAAAACACTAAACCAGAAAATGAAACTAAAGCTAAACTAAAAATAAAAGGAAAAACAAGAAAAACTAGGACTTGAACAAGTACACTAACATGACAGCCAGAGAGCTAAAGCTAAAATGACAAAGCTAAGCAAACCTAGAAAACTAAGGCAAAATCTAGAATCCTAAAACAGAGCAGGGAAAACAAAAGCAAACAAAGACTAAGAACTCTAAGAAAACGAAGAACCCCCTAACTAATTCCAAAACTGAGGAATACTAAATAACTCTAAACTAAGGCCGAGCTATAACAAAATAAACAGAAGGCACTGGCCTTAAGGGCGCAGGCAAAAACGGCTGCTAAGCAAAAGAAACGTCTTGGTGGAGGTCGTCCTGGACGAGGCAGGCGGCGGAGCAGCATCGCCCGACTAAACCCTCGAGGAGGACGGCCCCGACAGGGCAAAGTCAAGCGGCCCGGAGACCGCGGTCGGCGGCTCCGGCCGAACAGAAAAGTCAAAAGCGGGCGCCGTGGTGGACGGCCCCGACGAGGCAAAGTCAAGCGGCCCGGAGACCGCGGTCGGCGGCTCCGACCGAACAGAAAAGTCAAAAGCGGGCGCCGTGGTGGACGGCCCCGACGAGGCAACGTCAAGCGGCCCGGAGACCGCGGTCGGCGGCTCCGGCCGAACAGAAAAGTCAAAAGCGGGCGCCGTGGTGGACGGCCCCGACGAGGCAAAGTCAAGCGGCCCGGAGACCGCGGTCGGCGGCTCCGGCCGAACAGAAAAGTCTGGTGCGGGCGTCGTGGAGGACGACCCCGGCATGACGAACCAGAAACAGGAGTAGCACCAACTAAGGCCTCGGCCTGAGGCAAAACTACTCACTCGGAGGCCTCGGCCTAAGGCAAAACTGCTCCCTCGGAGGCCTCGGCCTGAGGCAAAACTGCTCCCTCGGAGGCCTCGGCCTGAGGCAAAACTGCTCCCTCGGAGGCCTCGGCCTGAGGCAGGGCGGCTCCCTCGGAGGCCTCGGCCTGAGGCAGGGCGGCTCCCTCGGAGGCCTCGGCCTGAGGCAGGGCGGCTCCCTCGGAGGCCTCGGCCTGAGGCAGGGCGGCTCCCTCGGAGGCCTCGGCCTGAGGCAGGGAGGCTCTCTCGGAGGCCTCGGGCTGAGGCTTGTCGGCCGGCGGATTTATTTTCTTGGCGGCCGGCAGAGCGGAGCCTTCGGCGGCCGGCAGAGCGGAGCTTTCGGCGGCCGGCAGGGCCTGACGGGGTTCTCTGGCGGCTAACAGAGTGGGGCTTTCGGGTGGAGGCGGAACCATCTCCTCGGCTACCTCGGCGCTGCCGGGTTACAGGCTTCAGAGGGCGGGTCCTCCCGAACCCCCTCACGGGACTTAAGCGGCAGCGGGTCCTCGGAGGCCTTAACGCGTCGGAGTGCCCGACGTCTTAGCCGGGAGGAGCCAGACGGGGAGACAGAGTCTGTCAGAGGGGTGGCTGCAGGCCCACGGGGAAGAAGGTCGTCCCGGTCTCCGTAATAAAAACTCCACAGCTGGTCCTCCTCGACGTGTGGGGCTCTGTTGGATGGAACATCGAGCTTTACTCGGGGGGCCAGCTGCGAGTCATAGAGGTGGTGACCTAGGCGATGAACGGATCTCCGGCTTCTCGGCTTCGAGCTCTGGGGTAGCGGTGACAACACCCACGTAAAACACCTGGGGAGTGGAGTCGGCCTTGATCGGCGGCGCAGGGTCCCGGGCAGAAGCCATCCTGGCATACCTCTCTCTCCTCAGGCGTTCGCACATGTCCAGGTAAGCGCGGATCTCCGGGGTGTCAGCCCCTGCAGGTAAGTCCCATGTGGTGTCTGAGTTCATCCTTGGCTGGTCCATACTGTCAGGTTTGTTTATCGATGAACTCAGAACACACACACACAGGACAAAAGTTTGAGAGGTTTATTGAAAGGTGAATGATTGATGGATGAAGTAACCAGAGGTGCAGGAATACAGGGGCTCAGGGGTGCAGGTGAAGGCAGGAGCTGACGGCCCGGAGACAGAGAGTCCACACTTGCTAGGTGCTGCTCGGCTAGCAGGCCTCATAGCACTCAGGCTAGCAGTTCTTGAGAGACACCAGGGCACAGAGCTAAGCTTCTCCAGGGCGGCTAGTCAGGTTAGCAGAACTTGAGAGACACCAGGGCATAGAGCTGAGCTTCTCCAGGGCGGCTAGTCAGGTTGGCAGAACTTGAGAGACACCAGGGCACAGAGCAGAGCCTTTCCAGGATCAAACAGTGAACAAACAGTCTTTAGAGTGACTGGCAGGACTAACCTTAACAACAGGAGCAAACAAAGCTTCCAAGGCAAAACGGGGACTGGCATGGAGAGGTGTGGAATGATGATGGACCAGCACTAAAGTGAGGCAGAGGGAGGTTTAAATAGAAAGACTAACAGGTGAAATGCATCTGACTGAATAATTACTAACAGGTGTGACTGACTGCAAGGAGAGTGGAGTGAAGGCTGAGTGGAAGGGAAGGAGGAAACTAAAATTTAACAAATTAAAACCCAAACAAGGTGGAAAAACTGAGAATAATAGTAAACCAAAGCCGAATCAAAACTAAACCATGACAGGTCTGGTGTTCTCCTTTTGTGGTTCTTCCATGCATTCTCCCTTGTACATCTGTGTGTCACAATAAATGCTTTAAACTGCTAGGGCATGAAGCCCAGATGCCAATTTCAATTCAATGCCAGTTTCAGGAATTGAAGAGAAGGTTTTTCCAGGCACCCATCCTTGTACACCCGGACCCTCTAAGACAGAGGTTTTCAATAGGTGAGGCACGCATCCCCTGGGGGGCGCCAAAGAGTCACAGGGGAGGCGCGAAGAATGTGCTGGAGAAGAAGATATTTTTGCCTTTTGTTTGAGCGCACAGGAACCAATCCAAGCACGCAGTGAGACAACACACGCTCGCTCAAAACCGGTCTGGCACACGCTCAACTCTGAAAACTCTTCTAAACTCAGTCCTCACGCTCAGTTCCATCTCTGTTCGCATGCGCGACTTTGCTCGTGCGCTCGACCTGCTCATTCAACGCTCAACACCAGCTGTGTGCTCGCTCGGCTGTTTCTGTGCTCACAAAGAGAGACATATAACCAACACTATCATGAGATCATACATTTTAATTTGACACAGATCCCACATTACAATAATCAGTTTCTGCTTTGCCAGTTATTGCTCACCAATTAATTACCACAACTCATGAGTTTATAAAAAGGCATTAACTTTTTTGAAATTTCTAAAAACAGTTGTGGGCCGACGTGGCACAGAGGTTAGGGAGTTTGTCTTGCAATTGGCAGGTTGCCGGTTTGATCCCCCGCACTGACTGTCTCTGCCGTTGTGTCCTTGGGCAAGACACTTCACCCGCATTGCCTGCTGGTGGTGGTCAGAGGGCCCGGTGGCGCCAGTGCATGGCAGCCGCGCCTCTGTCAGTCTGCCCCAGGGCAGCTGTAGCTACTAACATAGCTCACCACCGTCAGGGTGTGTGTGAATGGGTGAATGACTGAATGTAATGTGAAGCGCTTTGGAGGTCATCAAGACTAGTTAAAGCGCTATACAAGTACAAGCCGTTTACCATTTATATATTTTAGCCCAGTGACATGTCCAGGATGGACTCTTTGTCCCTACCTCTCGCTCATTGACTGCTGGAGATGGTCACCAGCTCCTCCACGATCCTGTGTTACGTCAAGCCACGTTTTCCAATCAGATACGGCATAACGTAACACCTGTACGGAAAAGCAGGTATAGAAAATCCATGGATGGGAGGTTAAACTTTTAAAAAGTTTAGTAAAATTGCTTAAAGTTTATCAGAAAAAAATGTAACTTTCTTTTAAAGATGAACATTTTTAACTTCTGCGTTAAGTTAAATATTGTTGAAGGTAATCTTGGCTGGTTTAGCTTGTCTGTCTGGCAGATGTTTTTGGGTTGGAGTAAAATGAGTTCATAGACCCACAGGAGGCTTTTTAACACGTTTCTAGTGCGACTCGGTTCTACAGTGTTGCTTCACATCGCGCTCCACTCTGTGTAAAAATAATACAAAATAACTACAAAAACTCTGGTCTCACACAGTTAGAACCCGTTCTCCAATCCATGTTGTAACTGCAGTTTATTTGTTTTATTTTTGACGTAATTTCCTTAATACTCTGTATGCATCCAAATCCTTGTGATTTTATTTAACGAGTGTCCTGGTTCAGCAGCTCATGAGGTGGAGCTGCTGCTTATTGACTGGCAGCCGCTCTGACTGCAGCTCTGCCTTCTTTGTTACAGAAAAGCGCAGGTGGAATAATATTGATGATTTTTTTCTTTCTTTTTTTAACTTTTTCCGAATCAGACCCAGTCAAACCGGGACATCGTATAACATTCCTTGCCTTCTTAAACAAAAAAACAAAAAATGTGTGTCATGCTAAATTAGCCGAGCTAGAGCGTTACTCTTTCAGTTTTAAATAAAACATAACAGTGAATCATGGGGAGATTCCTGGTTAGTCGCTGTGTTTATCAGCTAAATTACTGGAAGCGAGGGAATAAACACTGACAGGCGACATGGCCACAGGTGGAAATAATGCATTAGTTAACTGCAGGAGCAGATTGACAAGCTTACCGATGTTGTTGTCAGCTGTTCTATTCGAAGAACTTTCTGACCTCCAAAGAAAACCTTTGACCACCACTACTTTCATTTATACCATCTGTGGTCAGTTTGAGATGTTCTTCCAAAAATTAAAATGATGAACACTGATAAACCTTAGACTGGCAGCTCTCGGCTTTGCAAAGACCCGCCCTACTCTCTTTCTGATTGGCTAATGTCCCGACTCTGCCAGATGTCATTGGTTGAGAGCAGCGTCTGTTTAAAATCTTGAATAAAAAGTCTATACAATTTGCGCTCATTTTCCAAACAACGGAAATCTGTCGCAGCAACGGAGAACTTTAATCCCTGATAATATTACTTATTCAGATCAGAGGGGGGAGGAATGTATCCCCCCCAGGGATAAAACATGTGTTGTGCTATAATAACACCATGATGAATAATTGATCTCAGATTGAATTCTGAACTGTGGAAGAGTTTGACAAAGGAACCCAACTTTTGCTGTAAAGGATACACAGGCACAGAGGATGGCCCCTCCTTCCTCTCACCAGGGGTCCTGCTGCTATAAAAACCTTCCTCCCACAGACAAAGAGCCCTCTTCACTTCTCAGACTTCTTCAGACTCCGAGCTGCACAGATCACCTCCTGCTCAGACCAGGAAAGAGCTGCTTCAGACCATGGGCCGTACACGGGCCTGACTGATACACAAGCCAGCGTCTGAAGGAAGGTGCCTGGACCAGCCATGTTTGATCCAGGGTCTGCTAGATTCGACTGCCTACCTCAATGGAGGACCTCCCTGACTGAATCCGGATAAACAACACACGAAATACAGAGCTATGTTTGCTGTCTTAACCTCATCACCGGTAGCAGGAGCAGATATCCTCCCTGCCAATACAGCCTTGTTGTATTTCTCCTCAGCTGGTTCCAGGCAACGCAGAGCTGAAAAGCCGGCACAGGAGCAACTTCCCCATGCTGAGGAGAAATCTGCTTAAATCGGAGTGCAACGGAGTCAAAGACTGTCTCCAGGACATCAGGCCTCCGACCCGACCACATGGCTGCAGAGCCAAGCGCTAGTCCGCCAACAACAACCAACAACTTCCCTCCTTCAACGCTCCGTCCGTGAATGGCCAAACTGGATAGAACTGACACAAGACAAAGGACAGGTTTGGGCAGCAAGCTGAGGGTGAAGTAAAGGGTTTATTGGGAAATGTTTTGTAAACCGTTGGACACATGGTGTTTAGAACAAAGGGCTAACCGGTAGCTCGCGCTAGCCAAACTGCTATTAGCCTTGCTAACATCCGGTTTCGGACATTTCAAAAGGAGTTTGTTTTAAAGCATAAAGCGTAACCTGCTTTATGCTGCTCCGCCATCCTTCGATGGTGTTATGAGCCTTATCCCCGCATTACTATTGAATATTAATGTTAGTAAAGGCAATTTTATGTTGTAACCTATTTGCCACCGATTTGCTACCCCTAGCACCCATAGGTAGGATTGTATAAACAAAGGCAAGCGATTCTGAATTAAATGATTTTACAGGACAAACCGGTCCTCAGAATATTATTTCAACAAATTTTGTTTAACCTGGGCTTTGTATTGTGAACGGGTTGAAACACATGCCAAATGTTTTTTTTTAACTCCATTCCATGCTTTTTGGAATCAGATCTTCAGTGAAAAAGGATTCACTGAATTAATCTGATTATGATCAAACACTTTTGTTTTGCATGTAAATCGTTTAAAGTTATTTAATGTAAAAGGAAGCTAAGCTAATGAGCTTAGCTTCCTTTTATCTTCATTTTGCTTAGTAGTTTAGTTAAGTTTCACTAGCCTATTAGAGAGGATTTACTGATTGAAATATTGTGTTAATTCAGGTAAACAGCATTACATAGTGAGGTTCTCTGGATGTTCATTTATTTCTGTTATTAAATTCTTGAACTTGAAAAGAAGTTGTCACTCCTTTCTTCTATGTGTGTGCAGGTTTTGCTGTTAAAGGATCGCTAGTGCTCAAATTTATCCCTTTCAACCATTGTCTTGATATCAGCTTAAAAGATGATCATCACCAGACAATAATTAACAGACAGAGAGTTATTTATGAAACATTAAATAACTTTAAACAGTGTATAATTGCACAACACATGAATGACCAGAAGGGGGGACATCACAAACAGAGGGGGGGTAAATCCCCCCATTCCCCCAGCAAATCGCACCCAGCTCTTTGTCCATGGCTGTGGTTGGCCTTGTATGATCATAGGATTGGTTTATATTGAATGTGACAGTGGAGTTAATGTACAAGTGTGAAGTAGATGATGTAATGATGCGAGCTGCTGTCTTTTGAACTAGCTGCAGTTTATGGAGGGTTTTCCGTGAGACAGGGAGGGAAGGGATTTGAAATTGTAAAGAGGAAAGGTGAGTGGACTGTGAACCAGTTTGCCAAAAGTGCGAAGGAAGAACTTGCTTGATGCTGCAAATATGAAAGTTAGCCAGGTGATGTTCTGGATGTGGAAAATGAAGGAGATTATGTGAAGAGCTGTCCAGGATGGCGCCAAGGCTCTGAAGCTGAAAGGTGGGAGAGATACAGGAATTGTTAATGGAACTACCAGATTTGGTTAAAGGAGAAGTCTGGTCATAATCAGAATTCAAACTGCTGAAAGTACTTTAAATTTAAAATGATTACATACTGTTCAATAAATAATAAGCTTTTTTAATTAAGAGTAATTTTCATTTGAAGGTCCTTTTATGGGGGCCGCCATCTTGGTGAAGAACAGTACTGCCTCCTCCCAGTTTGTGACGTCAGTGTGCGGGATCGGCTGTAGAGCAAGTCCCAATGCCCAATCTGTCCCCTTGTAAATAAATATACGTTTTCATGCCGAAATATTTTTTAACCCCTTAAACAAAGCATTTAAATTTAAATTAATACTAATTTTACATTTTAGAGACATAAAAAGACAACAAATAAGCATTAAAGTGCGGTTTATGGGTTGAGTTCTGCAATGTTATAAGATGAGTATAAAACTCATCTTTAGAACCAATCTCTGCTCAAAATGGTGATCTGCACCGCCTAATCTACTTTCAGCAGTTATCATCAGTTATTGCAACCGTAAACTGCAGAAAATACGGGCAGAGCGGCTCTTTCTGAGTTTACTCTGCTCCTGTCAGGATGAGCTGCACCGCGTTATGAGGCGGAGGGATATTTCAGCGTCACTTAGTTTAGACCCCAAACAATCGACTTCACTTTCAGAAACAAGCCCAAAAAAACCCCTGCAACCCACAACTCATGACATTTACAAGCGACTTTAGACAAAAATAAGACCAAAGTCGTATAAAATAAGTGGGATTCGCCACAGTAAGCACTCTTCCTAAGTGTGTCGTATCCCTTTGCCGCTACGGTTGGGTAAACAAATTTTCCGGCAAATTCTACCTTATGAAGAAGAAAAACCTGCCAAAAAGTCTCGCTCTCATGTCATCTTGAAGACATCCTTTATCCAAATGTTGGCTACAGACGACGTGTTTTCTCTCTGGCCAGAAGTTCGATGGCAAATCCTCCCTCTTCACAGTGGTAATCCAGCAAAACAGCCCATTGTGGATGATGAATCGGAAAGGTGAAAAAACTAATGTTTTTTCCACTTTTACCCGATGTATTGTTACATACAACTGCCATGCACGTGAGCATTGTTGCTTCAACTATAGCTCTCGCAAATTTCAATAGTGAAGTCCTCTGGAAATCCGAAAAAATTGTTGTTGATTACAGCTGTGTAGAACGGCTCCTATTGACTTTGCTTGGAAAGCGCAGAGAAATGCTGTCGCCGCTCCGCTTATCCACGTCACAGGATGTGATGTTAGGCGGCCATTATTGCCCATATTTGGGCAATAATGGCCGCCCCCATACACAGTGATCCAGACGACAATTTATGCTTTTATTTTCTTATTGATTAACGCTAAATTCATTAAATAACCATGAACGTATTCGTTTTAGTTATAGCTAATGATCCCCTGATTTCTCCTTGTTGACCGGACTTCCCCTTTAAACCGGTTATAAAGCATTAATCGTTGAAGCGGCAGATCAGCGAGATTTTTCAAACAGATGATGTCCACATGGCTATTTATTACTTCTGATAATTTTTTTTGGTCCCCTACCCGCATCTGTCGTTTTTTGCGTTCGCAAAATCCATGGAATCAAAACGATCTCGCTGGACGGACTTTCCCAGTGACGTCATACCATGAGTCGCAAACCTGGAAGCCGGCACCCGCTATACTGTCTGAGTACTAAATCGATAAGGTCTTTTTGCTTTCACCGCTTTTTTACAAGATGCCTCGTCATTGTGTCGCTATGTACTGTTCCCATGAAGATGGAAGATTGCATGAGTGGCCAAAAGACACACTTAAAGTTCGTTTGTGGCTCGTCATTTTAAAGACGACTGCCTCAGTGCTCCGGGGGAGGGGGTCTTTGGCTCTTCACAACCGCTGTTCTTCCTCTTTAGATTTTAACGGCAGCTTGCATCATTTATTGTTGCACTACTGCCATCTATTGGATCCTAATATCTATTCCTCAAATTCTCTGATCCCAGTATTTTTTTAAACCTAAAAATCTTCTTTTTCCCCTAAATACTATTTAGCTTATAAACTGTTAAGGAATAATATTATTGGTCTAATTCTGCTTCGCTAATAAAGGCCTATTTTTACCCCGGTTTAAGATTTGACAATAAATGAGAAAAGCCTTGATCAGAGGTAAAACATTGTAATATGCATATTTAATTCATAGAAATTAAATATGGAGACAGAGTTTACATTACCATTATCAGATGATTTCACACCGTGATGTAGAAGTCTGTCTGAAGTAAGTTTTGCCAAGACATCCTTTTTCTGCAGTGTCTGTCCTCCTCCTCTAAGTTAGGGAGGGAGGGGTAATCTGTAAGCTATCTGTTTCTCAAACAAAGGGGCTGCTCTTCCCTGTACGGGGTCAGGCCGCAATGACCTGACCGCCATAAAACTAAAGTCGCATGTTATCTTACCCGGCAACAGAGAGGGGAGACACTCTGCATCCCTCAGCAACCCCCTCTAAGATATTTTATTTTTGTTAACAAAACCACATTCTCAAATTTAAATTCCTATTAAAACCTAATTCTGTTTTTAATATCCTTTGATTTACATATCTTCTACAATTAATAAAAACATGTTCTATTGTTTCTACATCATGACACCAACTACAAAAACCTGTAAGATGTTTCCCCATTTTACAAAGAGTTCCATTTAAAAAAAAACTGTGACCGGTTCTTATTCTATTTATAATTATTTCCTCCCTCCTGTTTATTCCCCTGATCCTTACTACATCAACTGTATTTTGTATCCTATATAAGTGCCTTCCATTTATTTCATTATCATACCTACTTTTCCATATCTTCTTGCTTTCTCTCAAAAATATACTTTTGCCTTCAGATTTGGATAACTTTAGTGGCATATCAATATATTATTTTTTAATAGCCTCCTTAGCCAACCTATCTGCTCTTTCATTAACAAAAATACCTGCATGAGCAAGAGTCCAAAATAATATAACATTTTTATTTTGTTCACATATTCTATGATGAACAGCCATAACCTCATAATATATGTTCATGATTATTTGTACATCCCTTTTGAATACTGAATGCAGATAATCACTACAAATTATTTTATTTATTAGTATCCTTCACCCATTCTCAAGCTAATAATATAGCACATAATTCAACTGCATATATACTGAGATAATTAGATGTTCTTTTTTAAATAATTTTTGTCAGGAATCATCACTGCTATACTAGTTGCTTCACTCTTTGTCTTTTTACTTTCATGTATCTATGTCTACATGTGTTGTCTTTTACTTTCCTGTATCTATTTATTCATTTGTGTGTAAATGCACCCCAGCAATCAAAAGAAAAATTATGAGAAATTTTACTCACTGCTGCTTTTTGTTTCAGACCATGTAGACCACTGTTTCGAGATGCTGCTAACAGAGCTGGAGAAAATAAAAACTAAGCAGGTTGATGCAGCATAAGAGCCCCATCACTGACAAGTTAATTTGTGAAACCAACGAAAGATGATGCCATCAATCTCTCATTCAGTCAATTTTCAAAAAGACCATGAAATAATTTTATTAGTAATTGCTTATATTAAATAATAACCACAACAATTTTGTTTACATGCATGTTTTAGATGTTGTTCTTTCAGCTTGGGTATTTGTTTTAACTGCCAACAGGTGACCTCTAAAGGTAAGGTCATCTTCATGTCCTGGGGGTGGGAAGTGGGCCCTTATACAGCTGACTGCACACGAGGGTATCACAGCCCTGCTATCTTTGCCTAAATAGTCCCAACACCATCTCACAAATTTTCTATAGGCTATATACCTATGCTGTTGCTTGTATTGGGACAGAGCAACCTGCAATGTCCAAACATTTAGACACACCGCTTCCATGTCAGGATGGTCTGTGATACAGCCAGGGATTTCTTCATCTATCTCCACTCTGGCTTCTTCCATCTTAGCAACAACCAAGCCGATTTCCTGGCAACAGATGCACTCTCTCACGGAATCCATTATTGGCAGTGAGAACAGGAACACCTAAAAAATAAGATTGATTAATTGTATATTTGTATATGAATTACACACCATAACTGATTTGCTAAATTCACTATTAATGCATTTATGGTAAGTTGGAAAAGGATTTACATTAAGGAAATCTTTAGGCCTCAATATTACTCAGTGTATATTTTTGATATATTATTATTTTTGACTTTTGTTATGCTAGTATGTAGGTAGGCTAAATATTATCATATGTACCGATACTGTTTATAAATTGTTGTCAAGTGATTCTTTATGATAAGAAGCACCTCATCATTGGGCGTAACTAGGCCATGGCATAAATTCATTTTTACTTGTAAATAAATGCTCATTCATTTTAGTGATAAATTTTGTCTTCATCTCATCATTTAAGATAAGATACGATAAGATAGACTTTATTGATCTCACAGTGGAGAAATTCGCTTGCTCAATAAAAGTGACAAAGGTTGGAAAATGACCGATTATCTGGGCGTTTAAAATAATACAAAACAGCGCAAGAAGACCTCTTTTACTTATTTTTATTTTATAATTTTGTAAACAGCTGCCGATTAAACTGAATGTTACAACCTTAACATGATTATATGTGTTGTTTTACTGAAAAATCAATTATAAGCCCCGTAACAACGCTGCAATGCGCGCTCCCGAAAAAGGGGGGAGGGGGGGGGCAGATTTTCACAGGGGAACTGAATTTCACACAACACCGGTATTTTAGCCATTAAATATCTATGATGCCTAAAAGAAAATGATGTCAACATACAAAATAATATTTAAACTGTGTAGTTAAATGAAAAAACCTGTCCTACCATTCATCTAATCTCCCGACGTGCAATCTCCACTCCTTGTCCGACTCGGAAGGCTGTTTTTCGTCCACCTTCTCTTCATCTGAAACGTCTGGGTCGAGACACAAATATTCTTACTCTGATACATCAGAATGGTCAACTGGTAGGAATCGCTCGGTTGAAGTCGAAATTTCGCTTTCAGATTTCTCGTTTTCGCTATCGCATGTAGTGTTGTACTCCGCCATGTTTAAATGAACGTTCACGACATGACGTCTCGACTTGTCGTTGGAGGGCGCTGGAAATCTGATCAGAATCTGTTCCGATTTTCTCTTACATGTGAAAAAAATAAATTAAAAAAATTCCGTGGTATATATATTTGTTCATATTTTGCTATATATATATATATATATATATATATATATATATATATATATATATATATATATATATATATATATTTACATAAGGTTAAGTCAAACTGACGGACGCTTCATAACTGGTTTAAAGTGGACTTTGCACAATAAGCAAATGAGGTTACTAAGGTGGCATGACGTCCACGGCCCGGGAATATATGGGCTGACTATATGGGCTGACTAGAAAAAATATTCAGTAAAATTTATTATTTTTGCTTTAACTGCTGATCTAATAAAATGCTTGGTTGTTAAAATAGCAATAGGTTTAAATTGTGTACAATTAGCCTAAAAAAGTAAATCGGAATATGTTGACGTCTGTTAAATTCAGGTTATCTTTTTTATTATTTCAGTTGACGTCTCCTGTTGACATGAGTTCAGCTTGACATTGCCGTCTGTTTAGTTCAGTTTGTCTGCTGTTGAAAACAATCGTTGTTGAATTTGCTCTAATGACAGTTAAATTTTAAAAGTAGGCCCTCTGTTCGTGATATTTCAGTAAAAGTAGCCTGTAAGAAGGAAATATTTGGATGGATATTTAATGAATAGGCCTTTTTTTAGAATGTACTTTGTTAAAAGAAATACAATAAAAAAATAGAACTGCAAGCAGTTATTAATGGGTACCAAGCCCATCCAAGCCCCGCCCCTTTGAACATGCCGGCTCCCCCTGCTCAGCCAAACAAACATGCATCTGGAACAGTTCATGAATTTATGTTTTGCTGAATAACAGACATTTTTCACAGATTCACTTGAGATCCCACAGTTTCTATACAATGCATTTCACCATAGCAGTTCTCCAATATTGCATAGGCACTGGTACATCTCAAGGTAGGTCTTGTTTCTTATAGTTATTACTGCAATAAAGGTGTCATCGGTTATGTTGCATATTTTATCAGGTGATCATTTCAATCATAAGCAAATAAGAAGTTTAATTAAAGGTATACTATGCAACCGGGGTTGATTTTCCAGCGAGGCTCCCCCCAGAGGGGGAAAGTAAAAGTGCACTGTCATAAAGATGCTCAGCTGTTCTGGTTTCTCCGTCAAGCCAGGCGCGGTTGTTTTGAGCTTAGCTGACAGGCGAACGCAATGAAAAGTCGAAAAAAGGCAGTACAAACAATGACTAACACAGTGAAAGTATGAACATCAGGGTTTCCCGCAGCGCTATCTTGGCGAGGCGGTCGCCTCGCCAAACTCACGCTACCGCCTCGCCAACATTAAAAAAAAATAAATAAATAATAATAATAAAAAAAAAAAACTCGATATGCTTGCATGTTTATTTGACGTTAACACACGGTTCTGTGTTGCTTTCGCGCGTGCATATAGTGAATGGCAGGGCAAAAACACATGGAGTTCTCGCCGTAAAGCAAGACCGACTCTCGCGGTCTTGCACGAGACTTCTGAGCCTGTGGGTGCGGGCCGAGGGCTCTTGCAATTGCAAGTACGGTATTTCACCCAGAGACCACCAGGGCGGCAGAGAAAACCTTTGTTCGACCTGAAATGACTCATTTAATCATCCAAAAACGGTATGGAACACATTAATTAACTGAAAAATGTTGCATAGTATGCCTTTAAGTGCAAATATATTAATATATATAATATATGTATATTACAGTAGTGGCACTCAGTACTCAACATTTTCTGTAGCGGAAATATGAAATGTTAACAGCCTGGACACCATGTCAGAGTTTTAACATTGATGACATTTAAACCATTACATTCTGTGACTTTGCACATGGCCATTTGTCAAGTATAGCATCAAATGAAATAGACCGTGCCACACTGTTTTCAATATAGATCACTGCTAACTGGGACAAGCGATCGTTGCTCATATTTGAACGAAGATATATTTTGATAAGCTTCAGCTTGCAAAATAATCGCTCTGCAGATGCAACTATCAGAGGCATGGTTAAAAATACTCTAAGGGCTATTGTCAAATTTGGAAATACCAAATCAAGGTTCTCTTGAATGAGGAAATGTAACTTTTCTAGAGCCTTGTAACCCTTCAGTAGACGGCTTGCTGGCTATATTACTTTAATTGAAACATCACAGGTGGTCAGGGCATATGTGGTCACTGATTCCTCCAGTTTAGCTTTTGTCATGTGCACCATTTTAGGGATGACTTTAAATTTCTCAGACTGAAAATTATCAGAATTAGTCCAATAATATTATTCCTTAACACTATGGTGCCGTGACCCAGATTTGACATTAAGTTGAGGAACCTTTTGAATTTGGGCACGAAGAAGTAATCGCTTACAGCAAAACAGGGTCAACCCGAAAAAAAGTAAGGAGATTTTGTTGCTGTGGGTGAGACGCTTTCTTCTCTAAATATGAGAGGTTGAACAGAGCTATCAGTATGAGAGGATTGAATGGAATTTATGTTGAAACTGAGACAAGACTGAATGGGATTTATGTGTTTGTTCACGTCAGAAAAACATAAAATAAGATAGAAACGACAAAAGACAATAAAAGCCAAGAAACTTTAAATGGTGAGGCTGTCGAAAAATAAAATAAAACAAAATAAAAAAGATAAATAAACAAAGACAAAAATATGTCCGGAGGATTGGCCACACGCAAACCAGACTGACAAACTGGTGATTTTAGGGCTGAGGGGTGCGCTATCTCTTGAGAATTTGGGACGCTCATGAAGCAGGGAATAGACAACGGCCGAGAATACGTAACATCTTTAAAAGTTGAGGCTAAGAACAGTTAAGACCCTGAATGGTAAAGCTGTTATAGAAGAATAAGAGATTTTAAAGGGGCCCCAGGAGAACAATAGGATTGTTTTCTTTGCGTGACGGTTAGACGAGGAGATATTAAAATAAGACAAAGTTCCGTCGAGCGGAAGCGTAGTAGAGTAGACCCTCATCGCGCGCAAAGCTGTCTGTCTTTATGTATTAATGTTTGTTATGTTTTGAATGTCTCGGCTGTAAATGGGATCCATGGAGTGTGAGTGAGAAGCACAGATTGATTGAACCCTGCGGCTCAGCAAAGTGTGGGTGTCTATGTGTGTATTTCTGCTGGAGTGTGAATTCCCCTCTCCCTGGCTCTGGGCCTCAAAATAAGATAAGTGATTGTGGAGCAGATTTCATTTGGTTAAGTTAAAAGTGTTCATTATGGAGCAAGAATCATTAATGCATCAAAAAAGGTTGATGCATTAATGATGTTTGTTGAAGTACAGGAGAAGTTGGAACGGAGAAAAGCGATTTGTTTTGGCTGCAAGCTGATATGGTGAGTTGCATTGGAAAGCGCACGGCCAGCTGCATCTTGGTGAGTTTTGAAGAAAATGTTTATTTTAAACTATAGCCTAAAAGTTAGAAAGAGGTTAGAAGTTTGGAAAAGTTGTTGGAAATTTGGGAGAACATTAAACATCTGTTTGAGGCATTAAAAATTGGGAAAAAACAAAAAAGGGAAGATACCTTCTGTAAGAGTATAATTTTAATTAGCGTTATCTATTGCAAAATAGCATTTTAAAATGCCTAATGACCGTATACACTTTCAGAAATATAATATAATTTGCGATTAAATAGTGATTAATAGGCTTTCATTGTTTGATAGCCCTAGTTATAATAGATAAATAAATACATATAATTTGTCAGACTTAAATCTAGCTGATTAATAGAGAGCAGAAAATAGCACCCTATCAGCTTCTGCTCATTTGCAGGCCTGGGAAAACACGAGTAAGCAAAACTAAAAAAGTTAAGGTTAAAATGTACCTTAATAGTGTGGGCAAAATGATATTGCGGTTGATTTGATAGATAACCCTGCATTTAGTCATGAGTCAGTTTTGAAGTTATCCTCAAATGAAGCAGCTAAAAATTGAGGAATCTATGACAAATGTTAATGGCTTGCATCATTTTATTATACAGGGGTTGGACAATGAAACTGAAACACCTCTCATTTTAGTGTGGGAGATTTCATGGCTAAATTGGACCAGCCTGGTGGCCAATCTTCATTAACTCCACATTGAACCAAAAAGAGCAGAGTGTGAAGGTCCAATTAGCAGGGTAAGAGCATAGTTTTGCTCAAAATATTGCAATGCACACAACATTATGAGTGACATACCAGAGTTCAAAAGAGGATAAATTGTTGGTGCACGTCTTGCTGGCGCATCTGTGACCAGGACAGCAAGTCTTTGTGATGTATCAAGAGCCACGGTATCCAGGGTAATGTCAGCATACCACCAAGAATGATGAACCACATCCAACAGGATTAACTGTGGATGCAAGAGGAAGCTGTCTGAAAGGGATGTTTGGGTGCTAACCCGGATTGTATCCAAAAAACATAAAACCACGGCTCCCTAAATCACAGCAGAATTAAATGTGCACCTCAACTCTCCTGTTTCCACCAAAACTGTCCGTCGGGAGCTCGACAGGCTCAATATCCACGGCCGGGCTGCTATAGCCAAACCTTTGGTCACTCGTGCCAATGCCCAGTGATGGGCAGTAGCGCCGCTACATGTAACGAAGCTATTAGTTAATTAATTCTGTAGATATTATTATGTGAATATAAATACAAAGCAGCTTTATTAAGTTACCTGGTTTATTTTATTTAGCTTTTAATTTCTTTTCAACATTTAGTTCTACTACTTGGCTTGTGCTTTGGTAGTTTCTTGTTTAAAATGACAAAAGAAATATGAAAAGCTTATGGTGCATCTTCTTTCTGCCTTTCCCCAACGATCAGGGACCTCCTGGTTGTGTCTGGTGCTGCAGTGTTCTTATTGGGTAAAACACCTTTAAATCTAGTACCTGAGCACATAAAAGACAACCTCCTGATAATATAATATGCAAAAAACGCCACCAAACGTACTAGGCCAATAACCTTTTTGTTTTATTTCTAGCAGTAATTACTTCAGTTTGTATTTTATTATGCTGCTCATAAAGCAATGTCTACACTGTGTTAGGTCCTTGGCTGATCTTTAATAAATGTTTTAACCAGTGTATCAGACTCATTTTGAATTGATCTGACATTAGGTTGGTACAACGTTAAGTAGCTTCTGATGTAGTTAAGCTACTTTAACTTAGCTTGCTATATTTCTATAGGTGGTAGCTTTTGTGTAGTGAAGCTTAATTTATTGTTGAGTAACTGATAGCTTAGCTCACTACACTGGACAAGTAGCTTGCCCAACACTGCCAATGCCAAACATCGGTTTCAATGGTGCAAGGAGTGCAAATCTTGGGCTGTGGACAATTGTAAACATGTATTGTTCTCTGATGAGTCCACCTTTACTGTTTTCCCCACATCCGGGAGAGTTACGGTGTGGAGAAGCCCCAAAGAAGCGTACCACCCAGACTGTTACATGCCCAGAGTGAAGCATGGGGGTGGATCAGTGATGGTTTGGGCTGCCATATCTTGGCATTCCCTTGGCCCCATACTTGTCCTAGATGGGCGCGTCACTGCCAAGGACTAAAGAACCATTCTGGAGGACCATGTGCATCCAATGGTTCAAACATTGTATCCTAAAAGAGGTGCTGTGTATCAGGATGACAATGCACCAATACCCACAGCAAGACTGGTGAAAGATTGGTTTGATGAACATGAAAGTAAAGTTGAACATCACCCATGGCCTGCACAGTCACCAGATCTAAATATTATTGAGCCACTTTGGGGTGTTTTGGAGGAGCGAGCCAGGAAACATTTTCCTTCACCAGCATCATGTCGTGACCTGGCCACTATCCTGCAAGAAGAATGGCTTAAAATCCCTCTGACCACTGTGCAGGACTTGTATATGTCATTCCCAAGACGAATTGACGCTGTATTGGCCGCAAAAGGAGGCCCTACACCATACTAATAAATTATTGTGTTTTTTTTGTCCAACCCCTATATATATATATATATATACAGTGTGCGATTTGCAAAAAAAAGAGAGGGGGGGATAATTTAAAAGTTGTATTAATGAATCAAAGTTTTATTAATAATGGTTAGCTAGCAGGTGCTCTTTCAGGTAGCTAGCTAGATCCAGTAGGTTAGACTTTTGTTTTTAAACTTGCGCCATCTACTGTCGGGACTCAGGAGTGGGTATTAATTTACTTTAACCGCTTTGAGCAGAAAATGTAATAATTAAATACAAACAACAAAATTAATTTACAAATGTGAAGGACACAAGACATGTATTCATATCAATTTTGAAAAATCCATCATATTCAGGGGTTAAAGCAAAAACAATCAATTTGACTAAAAACATTTTCTAGTCAGCCCATATATTCCCGGGCCATGGACGTCATGCCACCTTAGTAACCTCATTTGCTTATTGTAACAAGTCCACTTTAACCAAATCTGACAGTTCCATTGACAATTCCTGTATCTCTCCCACCTTCCAGCTTCAGAGCCTTTGCACCATCAAGGACAGCCCTCTGCATAATCTCCTTCACTTTCCACATCCATAACATCACCTGGTTAACTTTCATATTTGCAGCATCAAGCAAGTTCTTCCTTCGCACGTTTGCCAAACTGGTCCACTGTCCACTCACCTTTCCACTTTACAATTTCAAAACCCTCCATAAACTGCAGCTGATTCAAAACACTTGCAGCTTGCATCATTGCATCATCTTCTTCACACCTGTACATTAACTCTACTGTAACATTCAATATAAATCAATCCTATATACTCTGTGTCCCCACCTCTCGCTCATTGACTGCTGGAGATGGTCAACAGCCCCTCCACGACCTTCTTTGTTACAGAAAAGCGCAGGTGGAATAATATTTATGATTTATTTTTACTTTTTCCGAATCAGACCCAGTCAAACCAGGACATCGTTTCACATTCCGACCTTCCTTCTTCTTCTTAAAAAAAAAAGCGCGTCATGCTAAATTAGCCGAGCTACAGCGTTACTCTTTCAGTTTTAAATAAAACAAAACAGCAACAGACACTTACCGAGGGAAGATGTTGTCAGCTGTTTTATGTACTGAACTTTCTGACCTGCTGGTTTACATAAATCCAAAGAAAACCTTTGACTACCGCTACTGTCATTCATGCATCTGTGGTCAGTTTGAGATTTTCTTTTAAAAATTAAAATGATAGAACACCGATAAACCTCAGACTGGTAGATTTCCGCTTTGCAAAGACCCGCCCTACTGTCTTTCTGATTGGCTAATGTCCTAGCTCTGCCAGATTTCATTGGTTAAGCGCAGCTTCTGTTTAAAATCTTTAGCATTGGATAATGATCACTTCCTATAGTTGAATCTTTTAAAACTTTCTAATTACTGATTCCTGCAATATCTTTAGATACTAATGTAAGATCTATTGCTGATTCTGATCTGTTCCTAATATTAATTCTGGTACCACTCCCATCATTAATACAAACCAAGTTCTTTATATCATTTTTTTCTTCTATCACCTCTCCATTAGAATCATTACTACTATCCCAAAGTGTACAGTGAGCATTAAAGTCCCCACACCAATTGATCTTTCCATTTATATTTTCTAGCAGTTCACCCATTTCCTCTGAACAAAGGTTTTTACAAGGGGTATAAAAATTTAATATTTTAATATTTCCATTTTTAATCCAAACTTCTATAGCTATCCATTCAATTTTTTTCCCTTTTCCTAGAAATCTATATTGAACTCCCTGTTTTATAAAGATTACACATCCTCCCCCCCCCCCCCACTTCCCTGTTCCCTGTCCCTTCATACACTATAATATCCCTTTATCACAAAATCTAATTCTGTTTTAAGCCATGTTTCTTGTACATAAATGATATCAGGTTTGTTTTTCAAATAATTTATGTAACCTTTAAACTCTTGGCCATTACTTATTAAACCCCTAGCATTCCACTGAAGGAGAATCATATTCTCCCTCCCCCTGTTTTACCATCATTCTCAAGCTTTTTATTTATTAACTCCAAAGAAAGATCTTTTGCAGAAAATAATTTTTATGCCCCTTTCACAATAATTTAGATTTTTTTCCGTTTTTTGTTTCAATTGATCAGTACAGTTAATAACATAAGTCATAAATAGAATTAATTTATCCATTGTAATATCCAATCCTGACTAATCTCTTTGGTTTTGCTCTGGTCTTGCACTCTGATGAATCTGGGAACCTCCTTGAATTATTCTTTTTCCTTGTAGAACCTTCTTGGCTGCTTCTGCATAGATAATGTTTTTAGCCGTTTTATTTTTTTGTATTTCTGCTGCTCTTTTCCTAGCTTCACAACCACCATATGCAACATTATGCTGACCACCTGTCACAACCTACAGGCTCGAAAGGACTCTGAAACTGAGCAGTGGCACGATTAGATGGTGTTTATATTAACAAATCTTGGTCAGGCAGGCAAGGGTCAGATCCATGGCGTCAGTCCGAGTTTGGGACTATCCTTGAATCAGTTGTCAGGCAGGCAGGAGGTCGTCACCGGGGAGTCCAAGACAGCGGGCGAGGGTTCAGGAAATCATACGAGACTGGACAAGGGGGAGAAACAGGCAGGTTAGGAGAGGAAACAAACTTGGTTTGGTCAAAGCTTGACGTGAGCGAACAGATGGCCTGAGAGTGTTTACCACTGGGGGTTAGACAACAATCTGATGCCGGGCAGGTGGAGACGTCATCCTTATATGGGACCCGTTGCTGATTGGGTAACGACCTGCAGGTGTGAGGGTCACAGCAGCTGATGTGACAGGTTCCCCCCTCAAAGGCACGTGGCGGTGACTTGTCCGCTTGTGGAAATCCTGAATGAGCTGAGGGTCAAGGGTGGCTGAACGGAGTTCCCAGCTACATTCCTCTGGACTGTATCCCTCCCAGTCAACCAAGTACTGGAAACCACGTGCTCGACGGCGAACATCTAAAAGCCGTTGCACAGTGTAGGCTGGGGCGTCGTTTACAATCTTGGGAGGTGGTGGTCGCTTGACAGGAGGAGACAAGGGGCTAGACAAGACACGCTTTATTTGGGAGACATGAAACGATGGGTGGATCCTCATCGTCTTGGGGAGGTTCAGACGAACAGTTACGGGATTTATAATTTGGTCAATGGTGAAGGGACCACCAAACCTGGGCATAAGCTTCTTGGAAGTGACTTTCAAGGGCAAATTCCTGGTGGACAACAAGACCTCCTGACCAGATCGGTAATCGGGAGCGGGGTGTCGGTGGCAATAGGCGAGATGACGGTTTCTTTCTGCAGTTCTGGAGAGAGCTGCTCGTGTCTTTTGCCAGATCCTGTGACATCTCCTAAGGTGGTGCTGAACTGAGGGAACAGTGAGTTCCCGCTCCTGAGAGGGAAATAGAGGAGGTTGGTAACGGGGACATACCTGTTGCGGAGCTGGTGAGTGAAGTGTGGGCATATTCTACCCATGTGTTATGCCAGAAGCTGTTTGAATATGCTTATTATTATTATTAATTATAATTCAGTATTATAATTTAAGTAATAAATCATTCAACTCAAAATTCCACTATAACAAAATATAGTTCAAATGGTGGTGATGTTAGCTATAAGCTTGTAAGGATTTATACCACTAATGCATTAGTTAATTAGCTGTTATGAGCTCATTTATGCTGGAATAAATGATTTGGTCGGACTTATAACCGACGAGGTTTATCCGGCAGGATGTAACTGCAAATAGAGTTTAAATCCTTATTCCTCATCACCATCCAATGATATTGTCTCTGTATTAATATCAGATGTTAACTCCAAAGGAGGTTAGCTCTAAATTCTGAATAACCATGCAACTGTGAATTAGATTGAACACAAAACAATTTCTATTCCGCAGTTGTTGTTTTATTGAACCAAAAGCAATTCCCTGTTACAGTAATTCTCTGATTCAACGACTTTGGAAATCTTACTCACTACTAAACTACACATGCAAAATATATGTGGAAATAAAAGAACAAACAAAAACAAATGGATTAACATGAGTGGTTAGTGAATCTAAATCCAGCTCACGGTCGTTTAACAACAAATTTCAGTCACCCAACACCCTTCCAAGATGGCGACTATGATGACGTATGATCTACCAATTTGCGTGATGCGTGAGGGGAGGTCCTAATGACGTAACCACGCTTACACTGATGGGGTAATACCTTGCTTTGAGAGGGCGTGGCTAACTGGGGAGTTTAAACGGAGACCGCGAACTGAACTCGGACAAAAACATTGCACCCGCTGATAAGCAAAGGAAAGATGGAACAAAGAGAGAGGAAAAGGATGAAAAAGTTAAAGAATCGACTCCCGGCGGAGTCTCAACGGACCACAACATCAAACAACAGCCAAGTCGCTTTCACAAATGCATGCACATACAAAGAAAAATATTCAGCAAAATAAATCCAACTTGGTTGTGGAGTAAAAAGCATTAACCTACACCTACAAAGTTCCTACACCTGCCCAGGCATTTCTAAACACCCTGTGGGTGAAAAAGAAATAAAAGGGGAGAACCCCGTTACTTTGAGGTGATCCAGGAGTGGAATCCTGGCTTCGGGGGCTGCGAGCGCTCCGACTGAATGCGTCTCTTCCTCCGGGCTTACAGTCGCTTTGTTGGCCAGACAAAGTGGGGTCCTCTTCGATCACTGGGAGATAAGGCGGCTCTCAGTCTTTTGATCAGAGGGAATTTAAAAGTACTTATTTTAGTCGACCTCCTGCGTCAGCAAAGCAGGGAATCAGGTTTGCTTCGAAAAATCTCGGTCCAGCGAGAAACTCGAGCACGTGGCGTGTGGGTAATTAATCCACAGAGTGAAACAGCTGTGTGCTTTCTCAGGTTGGCAGCGCGCCAGGGAAGAAGGCAGATCGTCGTGCGTGGCCGCAATAAATACATTTTCCCTAGTAACGTTATCTCTCCGCTCCGTTGTTAGGGCGGCGGCCATTTTTGGGCCGTGTTGCATGATGGGAGTTGGTGGCCTTTTTGACCCCATTGCATCATGGGAAATGCGGTCCGCCATGTCCCGAATTAATGCAGTCTCGTCATGTTTGATCTGGCATTACACCATGGTAGGTATTGGCACCAAGAAGATGGTTTGTCCAGGATTATACAACGGAGGGCAGCCTCTAGGTCTTGATTTGCCCTCTCCGTCTGGACATTGGTCTGCGGGTGAAACCCCGAAGAGAGGCTAACTGTGGCTCCTATTACCTGACAGAAAGCTCGCCAAACTTTGGAGGTGAAACAATGTCCAGTGGAATGCCATGGAGCCGGACCACATGGAGGACGAGGAGATCAGCAGTCTCTGAGTCTCTGTTAGGCCCCTATAATCGATACAGGGATGTAGGGTCCCATCCTTCTTGCCAACAAAGAAAAAACCTGCCCCTAAAAGGGATGATGAGCGGCGAATGAGACCGGCTGCCAAGGACTTATTTATGTACTTCTCCATAGCCCCAAGTTCAAGTTTAGAAAGATGGTAGAGGCGGCTGGAGGGAAGTGGGGCATTTGGAAGAAGATGAATAGCGCAGTCATATGGTCTATGTGGGGGCAGTGACCGACCTGGTCCTGCAGCAAGCCCATGACATAATAGATTCTCGAAACATCAGATGCAAAAGGTGAGGGTTGTTGACAGAAAACCCTTTGGCATTGTAGCAGGAAGCCTCAGCATTTGGAGAGCTCACCAGTGAATGGAGGTGGATCCGGAACATATGCTCCGCGGGAATTCATGGATGGAGCCGCGGCTTGAGTGGGAGCAGTGGGTGAAGCCGGTTGCGGGGGAGGAACCTCGGAGGCTGGCGGTGGTTGAGGCACTGCAAGAAAGATGAGTAAGGATGTAAGGTGTGCTACCTCTGCCGACACTTGAGTGGGTTCCACATGAATGGTCCGGCTTGCTGTCTCCAGTCCTGTGAGTCTGTGTTCACTTTGTCCCAACTCTCTCCCATGGTGTGCTATGAGGTCCCTCAGGGATTGGGCTTCTGAGGTGGAAGCGGACATCTGCTCAGCTTGGTCCATCTTGTTTGGTCAGATTGTAATGTCACAATCTACAGGCTCGAAAGGACTCTGAAACTGAGCAGCGGCACGATTAGATGGTGTTTTTATTAACAAATCTTGGTCAGGCAGGCAAGGGTCAGATCCGTGGCGTTAGTCCGACTTTGGGGCTATCCTTGAATCAGTTGTCAGGCAGGCAGGAGGTCGTCCAAGACAGCGGGCAAGGTTCAGGAAATCAGACGAGACTGGACAAGGGGGAGAAACAGGCAGGTTAGGAGAGGAAACAAACTTGGTTTGGTCAAAGTTTGACGTGAGCGAACAGATGGCCTGAGAGTGTTTACCACTGGGGGTTAGACAACAATCTGACGCCGGGCAGGTGGAGACGTCATCCTTATATGGGACCCGTTGCTGATTGGGCAATGACCTGCAGGTGTGAAGGTCACAGCAGCTGATGTGACACCACCACAGTTACATTTTATCTGATCAACTTTGCATTCCTCATATTTATGTTCTCTTCCACATTTAGCACATCTTTCTTTCTCTTTACAAACCAACACTATATGACCATATCTCTGACACTTGTAGCAACACAGTGGAGGAGGGACATATGCCCTAACTGGAAAACTCATGAAACCTATTTTAATTTTATCTGGGAGAACATCTCCTTGAAACTCCAGTAGCACTGACAAACTTTGAACTTTTTGACCATCCACTGATCTTAACAGCCTTTTCAATCTTTTAACTTTACCTCCCTGGATATTTTTTTTAAAGTTTTTCAAGATCCTCTTTAATCAGAATACCATAGATAACTCAACGACATACCTTATTTTCCCAGAATATTTCCTTTCGCAAACTACTTTTTTTGCAAACATTATCAATCTGCATCGCTTTATTTTTCTGTTCATCAGTTTTACACTGAATCAACATATTTCCATCTCGCAGAACTTTCACAAGTTCCAACTCACCTAGTTTCTTCTTCAGTTCCCTGGAAACCACAACAGGACTAAAAATCATCTCCTCATCCTCCTTCCTGAATTTCAGTAATATTTTAAATTACTCTTTTTCCATTTTCTCACTGTTCTGTTTTCCTCTTCTGAGCTGTCTTCCTCTAAACTTCTCTTAACATTCTGATTACCGATTTCCCTGCTGTCATCTTTTCTCACGTATCCTTTTCCTCTTCCTCTACCTACTGGAGTCCAATTATCAAAATCCATGTCCTCATCGTCATCTACCTGCGATGTCATCCTGATCCAGTCACACTTCAGTTTATGCCAACCATAGACATAATATAAGAGTAGACCCCGCATAATATTAGGTAGAGAGATACAGGTCTACATCTCCAAGTCTTTGTGACTTAGTCTCTCCAAAATTGCATCTGCTCCGTGAAGGCATCAGAGCTTTGTTAGACATTAGTGAATAAACAGCATACAGCATATATATATATATATATATATATATATATATATATATATATATATATATATATATATATATATATATATATATGTGGCAGTATGCCTGTGGCCTTTGAACGCACCACACAAGTGCCTAAATCTAATTGGTTGTGGCGCTGGCTGCCTGTATATAAAGGACCCTCCCCTACCTGGTTGACATCACGTTGTTTTCCTTCCGGTTCAGACCTCGGTGTTGGTTGGTGCTGCACGCTAGGTAAGGCAGGCTTCACCTCTCTCAAGCAAACTTATTACTTGTGATTTATTTACATTTTCTGTATAACAGCTGCAAATTAATGCATGCGCGCAAATGATGCGCTAACGACGCTCTGATCGCCGCCGCCTGTACAAGTTCTACGTTTCCTCCTTCCTTTTAGAGGCACTACATAGAGAACTCAGCGGTAGGTGAAGTGCTGAAGTTTGGATGCTTTTAGATTCCATTTCTAACATTTATTTTTGATAGCCGCTGCCGTTTGTCCTTGGCCGGCTGTTTGCCCGCTGTTCTGGTTGTCCTCGACCGACGGTCCGCCTGTCAACTGGATAATCTGTCGGCTGCCTACCTGTCGTCCTGGTTGCTGGCTGTAGGCCCGCCGTCCTGGTCGGCGTAAAGTTGGCTCCTACCACTCGTCCAGTGTGGCTGATTTGGGCCGATTGGTGATCAGCTCGGACTAATTTTCTACTGCCGCTCTGAGTGGCGTCTGCTACAGCGGATCGGTTTCTCCCTGGACGACTCTTAATTTGGACTATTGCTGCTTGATTGTGGGCTGAACTGCATAATTGTATTGTTTGTAATTTGCATGTCTCTCTTCTATTTTTTTGTGATAGGAACGGCCAGCTCGTGGTGTTGGTGGTGGACTTTCCGGGTGGTGGTACTCCTTTTTGGTTTGGTGCACGACTTTCTTTTGTTTTGCCTTGTTTCGTTTGCTGTGTTTCTTTTCTTTTAGGACACTACCCCAAATTGCACCCCCGTCCCTGAGTTGCGCTAACACTGACTTTTAATGTGTGAGTGGTTTTAGACTAGTATTTTCGATTAACAAACAATTGCAGAATAAATAAAATTGTTACATTGTGAGAGTGTCTCAAGCCTCATCTGTAGCGGGTCTGTGTGCTTTAAAGGTAACTTTTTAGCGGAGTTGTTGTAACTAATTATTAAAATAGTGTCTTTTAAACTCAAGTTCCCAATTATCACACTGCTCCCGCCACATTTTGGCGTTGTTGACAGGACGTTTTTTTTTTACAGTTTTGAGGCTGAGACTCTTTCACTATTATTGCATTTTGTGACATTTATGTTCAAGTATTGATATTTTTTTTGGTGTGTTAAGGACAAACGGCAGCGGTTCATTTATTTTGAGCTGGTCATTTGTAGTAATGGAGGAAGAGCTACTGGAATTGAAGACCCTGGTTGCTCAATTAAAGGCTGACAATGAGAAGCTGCGTGCAGAGCGTTCACCTTCCACATCTAGCTCCAGTGCCGGGCCGTCTTCAGCTTCTGCACCCCCCACCGCCCAAATAACGGACAGGTTAGTGTTTGTTCCACGCGATCGTAAGTGTCCTATGTTTAGGGGACGGGTGGGGATTAGTGTGAGCGAGTGGGTTGAGGAGGTGCAGGCGTGTATGCGGGCACGAAATTTGTCAGCAGTAGATCAGGCCTTCTTTTTGTATGACCATTTAGAAGGAGAGGCTAGGGATGAGGTCAAATATCGCTCTAGTCAGGAACGAGGGGATCCGGCTAAAATCATTTCTATCCTCAAGGAGCTTTATGGATGTAATGAGTCACATGTTGCATTACAGGAGGCCTTTTTCTCCAGAAAGCAATTGGATGGGGAAACATTGCAAGAGTTCTCCCTTGCTTTGATGAGCCTCATGGAGAAAGTAAAAGCACAGGCCCCTAGGGACATGCCAAACGCTGAAGTTCTCTTGCGTGATCAGTTTATAGAATATGTCCTTGATGGTGCACTTCGTCGTGCGCTAAAACAGTACGTTCGTCTGAAACCGGCAGCAACACTGCTTGAGGTCAGAGGTGAGGCAATGAGGTGGGAATTGGAGGGTTTGCCAGCTAGTATGCGGGGCCGGAGTAATTCTCTGCCTTCAGCACCCAGCTTTCAGTTTGCTGTGCGTGGTGGGTTACCAGCTATTGCTAGCCCCACTCAAACAGAAGTTAATGAGTTAAAAGAGCTCTTAAAACAGCAACAGGAGCAGCTTAATCAGCTTACTCGCAGCATTACCCTCCTCCAAACTGCACAAGTGCGCAGCCGCTCTCCACGTCGAGGTCCTATTATATGTCGACGGTGCCAACAGCCCGGACATATTGCTAGGGAGTGTGGGGGGCCGCATGGTTCCTTCCGTCAGTCATCTTTGTCAGAATCACGTCAGGGAAGTCAGCCTCTGGGAAACTAGCACCCACCGAGTTGCAGAGCCAAGGCTCGGGTGGGGTATCCATAGGCTCAACTAGTGGTCTATGTTCAGCAGATGTACCTAAATTAATTGCTTCTTGTCCACATATTGAAGTGAACATGGCTGGAGTGAAAGTGCCTTGCTTGGTTGACACTGGTTCAATGGTGTCCACCATTACAGAGAGCTTCTTTATTGAATTCTTTGAGCCCTGGGGCGAAGAGCGTTTAAGAGCTTGCCACTGGCTACAGCTAAAAGCAGCCAATGGTCTCCCTATTCCTTATATCGGTTATTTGGAAGTATCGATTGAACTGTGTGGCAAGTTGATGCCCCACTGTGGAGTGTTGGTGGTGAGAAATCCCCCAGATAGCAGTTCAGCTTCAGTTCCTGGTGTGTTGGGGATGAACGTCATAAATAAGTGTTACCAAGAACTATTTGGACAGCATGGCAATGCTCTGTTTAATACAACCCCTGTTGTGTCATTTCCCAAGCCCTTGGTTAATGCCTTACAGAAATGTCATGCAGCTGTAACGCAGCACACTCCTAAGCAGCCTAGTAAGGTTAGGGTGCGAGGCAGGAGGGCCTGCCGCATTCCAGGAGGTGTGATGAAGATTGTGCCTACCACCTGCTGTGAGCAATACTCAGGCACCACTGTCTTGTTTGAACCATCAGAGTCTGGCTTACCAGCTGGTTTGTTAGCATCTCCTGCTTTAGTTCAGGTTGTTCGGGGGACTGCTTATGTCCCAGTGGTAAATGTGGGCAACACGGATGTATTGCTTTATCCTCGTAGCACTGTGGGAACTTTAAGTAGTGTTGGCGTGGTGAGTCTTCCAGTGGGCGTAACTGAAGTCCCATTGTTTGCAAATGTGTCTTCCCAAACAGTTGCTGCTCCTGCCTCAGATGGGATCAAGACTATTGATTTATCATCTTTGTCAGAGGAGGAACAGGGTCGGGTGCGAGCCTTGTTGGGTAAATACACTTCTGTGTTTGCCACTAATGATCAGGATTTGGGTTGCACCAACCTGATCAGCCATGACATTCCACTTCTTGATGACGCTCCTGTTCGGCAGCGATACCGTCGAATTCCTCCATCGGAGTATGAACTTGTGAAGGAGCACATAAATCAGCTTTTGGCAGCAAATGTCATCAGGGAAAGCTCCAGCCCCTATGCGTCACCAATTGTGATTGTTCGCAAAAAGGATAGTAGTATTAGGCTCTGCGTTGATTATCGTCAACTTAACATCAAGACACGGAAGGCCGCTTTTCCACTCCCTCGTATCGAGGAGTCCCTTGATGCTCTGACAGGGGCCCGGTGGTTTTCCACTATGGACTTAGCCAGTGGGTATAATCAGGTTCCGGTCACAGCAAGCGATCGCCATAAAACCGCTTTTTGTACACCGTTTGGGCTTTTTGAGTGGAATCGCATGCCTTTCGGCCTATGCAATGCTCCGAGCACATTCCAACGCTTGATGCAGCGCATTTTTGGTGATCAGCAATGCCAATCCCTCTTGCTGTATTTAGATGACATTGTTGTGTTTTCATCCTCTGTGCAGCAACATCTTGAGAGGTTGGACGTGGTGTTAGGACGGCTTCAGAAAGAGGGCCTTAAAGCTAAGCTTAGTAAGTGCCGCTTTTTCCAACAGAGGGTGCACTATTTGGGTCATGTAATTTCTGACCAGGGAGTAGCCACTGACCCCGCTAAAAGTGAGGTTGTAGCAAATTGGCCTGTGCCCACCACAGCCACTGAGTTGCGTTCCTTTTTGGGATTTGCTAGCTACTACCGTAGGTTTGTAGAAGGGTTTGCTAAGATGGCTGCCCCCTTGCACCGTAGAGCAGCGGAGCTTACTAGTGAAGAGTTTAAAAAGAAGGCTGCCCAGAGTATTGTCGGAGCCTGGACTGAGGAGTGTCAACAGAGCTTTGAGGCTATTAAAACGAAGCTCACATCTGCTCCAGTCCTTGCTTATGCAGATTTTTCCCTCCCTTTCATTCTAGAGGTGGATGCAAGCCATAGTGGTTTGGGAGCGGTCTTGTCACAAGAACAAGAGGGCAAGATAAGACCCATTGCTTTTGCTAGCCGCGGGTTAAGACCTAGCGAGCGAAACATGTCAAATTACAGCTCAATGAAACTGGAGCTGTTGGGTGCAGAGCCACATTATTTGATTTTTTTTACCATGTCCTGCTGGTGTATTAGTATGATTTTTCCTTTTATGCTTTGTTTTTGCTTAGTTTGTTTTTGCTTAGTTTTAGGAAGTACAACACTGCACATGCGCAGCAGGCGATAAAACAAGGAAGCAGCTAGTGGCGTTTAGCATCTCCCAACAAAACAATAAGATCCAGTAGGAAAAAAACACAAAAAAATATGATTACAAGAGGGAAAAGACTGGAATGTCGCTGGGAATACAGTATGAACGTTGGTGTTCACTGAAGCAGACGCTAAACCTGCCGATTGCTCAGATGTGACCGCAGAGCTGATTGATGTGAGTAAATGTTCTGATATGAGGCTCTTAAAGTTGCTGTAGGTTGGTGAATTCAATTAATAATAGTTGGTCTTTGATCACGCCGAGCTGATGTTTTACTGCGAGGGATTGCAGAGGATCAAGCTCAGTCTGGCATTATTTACAAGCGATTTATTAATTAATCAAACTGTCATTATGATAGTTCTGTGATGCTGCTGGTAGATGCCGTCCTGTCTGTTCTCTCTTGTCATTGCGCCTGGTGCTGGGGCTATTTTTATCCATCAAAAGAACTATCAAAACATTATCAGGATGGTAGCTTGATGTATATAACTTTATTTTATCATGATTAAACGGTCCATGGTCTTTTTTTATAACCATAAAATGTGGCTATATACCTTTAAAATTAAAATTACCTCTTTTAGTCATTATCTTATTATCTTCTGCATCACATTCTTTTTTATTATACAGCATTATTGTTGATTCATAACTTCATAAATGTAGAGTTTACGAGGTTCAGCTAGGTTTATGCTTGATCAACAAAATAATCCCCTTATAGGCCGTGGGCCAGAATCTGTAGGGTGACTTTTCGTATGAACTGTCAGGGGGCAACTCTCTTCCACCGGGAAAAGTTGCTACACATAGCAGTGATCTCAAAACACCAATGTTCCCACATTTTCACTTGCACATTAATAAGTTATAGCCGATAAAAAATCTAAACTGTGGCGCTCCGGTCCAAGAGGTCACGTGATTCGATTTTTGCTGCTCAGCCAATCAGATCGCTGTATTGTCAGCTGAGCGAGTTTACCACGTCAGCATGGCTGTGCCTGTAAGATGTTTGTATGCATCTGTTTCCAGACGAAGAAAGCCCAATAATAGCATTTTCTGGTGCCAGCTGGCTGAGATCTTGATGGCAAGAAAAAAGAAATAGCCCAGACCATCCATCATTCATTTTCAAACACCTGTGCTATTAATGTGCAAGTGAAAACGTGGGAACATTGGTGTTTTGAGATCACTGCTATGTGTAGCAACTTTTCCCGGTGGAAGAAAGTTGCCCCCTGACAGTTCATACGAAACTTCTTAAGGAAGCGTCCTACAGATTCTGGCCCACGGACTATTATATCAATTAAGAACTAACAATATCACTTTCTCATCATTTTATTCAGTAACACAAAGAATCACTTCCATTTAGATCAATATTGCAGAGAACGTCTTCTTTTTCATTTACATCACTGGTAACACTCATGGTTATGCTCAGAATTCCTCAGGTATGCTTCTGCAGGAAAACAGAGAGAAAAATTGCATTGCTCTGCCAGGCATCTTTTAGACACTACAACCTTTTAGACACTAAAGTATGAATACTTTATTTTTTGATAATGAGACTGATAATTATCTGCATGGAAATATGGAAAGATCTCATCGCATTTTTTCAAAAGAAAAAAATCTCTACTTATTTACAACTATTTCAATTCAGTGTGAAACAGGTTTACATGTGGATTTGATAATGACAAAACATACAGCAATAACCAATAACAAAAGTGAAAGCCATAACAATGCAAAACATTGTAACTAAGCAGCTTGAACAAAGGGTTTTATTCAGATCTGCAGTTTGTACACAGTACTAGTAGTACTAACCTTTGCACTTCAACACAGGTGCTCCAGCAACTCAAGTCAAATAAATTTAACGGAATCAAAGTCACATCCTTAACTCAATGTGTGTGTTTACAAGAACGTAAACATTATTTTTGTACTGAAGACGTACAAAAGCACTGATAATCAAATAGTCACTGTTGTTTGGAACATTTCTATGCCATGGTCCCACTTGAAAATGGTACAGCATCCACTTTTTGAATCAAGATGTTTGGTGGCATCCTGACAGGTTCCCTCCTCCCTTGTTGGTACTGAAGAGTCTGCAGATGGAAAGCACAGACATGTAGAAAACTGCATAGGTTTACTGCCTTTTTATACAGCGTTGTTGGTGCAGATTTTGTGTTAGCTTTTCTGTTATTGAGTTATATTTCAGTGATTGGTTGCTTTTATTGATCTGGTTTTGCTTGTTAAGCTTTTACTAGAGATGTAAATAGACTAATGACAAGAACTGGCTGATTTTTGTGCTGATTGGCATCTTAAACCAAAAATTTTATCTTTTCTGCATTCAGTGAGAACACCATCTCTGATCTCCAGTATTTGCTAACAATACCTTTATTCAGGGTTGAAGGTGTTACTGGAGGAAAAAGACGCAAGGTTAGGTATTTTCATTAACAAGTGTTTAAAAATTAATTTGGATTTAAATAAAAGGAAATAGTAATTTCTATGAAGGGATTGTTGAGTGTTGATTCATTCAGGCTGCCATATCAGAGAGGTAAGACTTCAATTCACAGTAAGGGCATGAATTACAGCAAAGTCGCTATATATAAATGCATTCAAAGAGTCCAGGTGTCTGTTCTGGAACGTTGGTGGCCTTTAAAATATTTTGAAATAATTAATAATTTCAGAAAACTGTAATAAATTAATAATTGACTTAAGCCCAACTTGGAGCATTTTCCAAAGCTCTTATTAATTAGGATGTAATGTTATCTTGTGATAGGCCTCACTTCAAAAGTTTTTTGTTATGTGACAGCTACAATTTGTCATGTAAAGTAGATATGCTGTAGTAACATGCAGTGCCACACCTGCAAACATGGCAGATAAAATAACTAATAAAACAAAGTCAAACCATCCTGTTGTATTTTATATATATATATATATATATATATATATATATATATATATATATATATATATATATATATATATATATATATATATATATATATAATGAGTGTGACCTATTTAGTCTTCGTAGTTGGCCATAAATGCCTGATATTAGAATTTGCTGAGTGAATCAAAAGTACCGTGCTGTCCTGATAGGGGGCAGTGCTGAGCCCCATAAGAACAGGGACCCAGGTGCACATCCCTGCATGCTCTTCTACACAGAGGGCGCAGGTATTGCACCAACAAGTGTAACTGTACACACGTTTAATTTGTTCACACAAAATAAAGTTTACGTCTTTCAACTAAAGGAATTTTCTAACCTGGACCTTCTGTGAAAATAGAAGTTATTAGAGAGATGACGGCCAGCTCCAGAGCTCAAAGTAGGAGAAAAGAAACCCGCTATTTTTAACTGGTGAGCTACACACTGAAAGCCTGGCTGTGCTACAAGACGCTGCCTTTTTCTGCTTTCCATGCCTTTTATTTTCAGATTGAAAACATCCAGCCAGACCAGAACTGGTCCAGAATGACTCTCCTCCCTCGTGATTATTTCCATTGAGGCAACCAGACTTTTCAAAATGAAACAGGGATGGTGCTTACAACCCAGTGACACAGATATTCAGGAAGAATAGGTGCATAGATTTTTTACACAAAGAAAGGTAAGATCATACATAATTTGATTTAAAAGAGAGAGAGAGCAGGCCACATGGAGTTTGCATGACTGTTAAAGCCGGGCATACACTGTACAAGTTTTAGCCCTTTTCAGGCCGATTCTTCAGTCATGCGAGCATTTTTTGAATCGGGCCGAATTTCAGCTTGATCGTACAGGGGGGTAGGAGGGGCGACTGGCTTCTCACGACTACCTCCCGATCAGGAATCGGACGGTCGGTTGAAAATCAAACATGTTTGAAATTCAGTCGGCCATCGTGAGGTTTTCGTGAGCGCATCCTGCTGTTCAGAGCTACGAGGGGGCGCCCTCCCCCTCGTAGGCGTCGAAGGTCCCCGAAGCGACCTCCGCCCGGCCCGGTCCCGTCGGCTCGCAGGGGGGTTGGGGAGGGCGAGCGTTCTGGTCCGCGCGACGCGCTGGCCGTCTGTTTCCGTACACCTCCGCTCGCGCGGGGTGCGGGCCGGGCGGTCTACCTTGCCGCGCGGCCGCTGGGGCGTCTTGTCTTTCCTCTCTCCCCTCCGTTCCCCCCGACGCCCGCTGCCGGCGGGTACCCAACTCTCCCCCCTCTTCCGGAGGGGGCACGACATACAGTGTGAGCACTCCAGTCACGTCCGAGTGTCGCGCCGTACAGTGTGAGAACACAGATCGTGAGCGGTGAACTTTTAAACCCTGCGGTTCCGTCGCACAGTTTGAGATGTATATAAGTACCACGACTGAAAAACTCGTACAGTGTATGCCCGTCTTAACTTGATTGTTAGGTGAATCGGTCTCTCTCTAAATTGAACTTAGGTGTGAATGTGTGCATGTACAGTTGTTTATACTGATTTTCTCTATGTTGCCCTGTGATGGACTGGCGACCTGTCCAAGGTATACCCCACCTCTTGACCAGTGACCACTGGAGAAAGACATCAGCCCAGCAACTCTGCAGGGATAGCGGGCATAGATCATGAATGAATAGATTGTGATCGGCCCAACGAAACTCACATTTTTAAAAAATAAATTTTGAACTATATTTAAATTATTTTGTTTATCTTGCTATCAGGTATTTGGACAATATTTAATTGATTAAATGATCATTAAAAGCTATTAAACTGAACAACTGTTGAAATTATGGTCAAAATTGAAATATAAGTGTCTATTTTGGGTTCATGTATTTATAGGTCCGACTCTCGAGGCATCTGTGCCTCACCAGTCATGAACCTCACCGCACATCACTGATATGCTTTAAAACCTTTATTTGGGTTTTATTGCAGTACATCTGCCCCATAACCTGTAGGACTTTCCTGTTGTAGTCATTTTCTAAATAAACAGAGAGAGAGCCAAATCTGTAACCTTGTCCTGGTTTAGAGACCATCATTGTTTTTGTTTTCACTGAACATTTTCTGAAGGCAGTTACAATATCAATTTAGCTGAAAAAAACATTTTGAATGGCATGTATAGTACTTAAAAAGAAATTGGATTAAGTTAAAATATGTTATCAGAAAATTTTTAAATCTGAGATTGCCCACAACATTTTTGAGTTTTCAAGTTGCACTTATGGCCCTACCACAGAAATTCAGTAGGTACGTTAATTTAGTTAAAAACAATAATGTTTCACAATAGAATCTGCTGCATTACAATTATCAATAAATTAATAATGGTTCACAAGATCACAAAATGTGATAAAAAAAATCCTGATGCTATTACCTGGAAGGTGATGATGACGACAAGGACACAGATGACCGCTACCACAAGAATGACCACCGGAATGCTGACTGCTGTTTTCGTCTCCAAATTCTCCTCCTCCTCTTCCTGACCTTGCAGTCTCTGAGGCTCCTGAACAGGACAGTGTGGGCTTTCTGTGGATGCAAGAAGAGTGTGAATAGAGCTGAAGGACTAATACAAACAGTCAGCAGGTAATGTTTGTATTGTGGCGACCTACCCAGGACATGGAGGAGTGTGCCATTGCCTGTGAGCTGCTGGTAGGGCGGCGGGTACAAGATCTGAATCCCGCAGCGATAGATATCCGTGTGTGTGGCTTTAAGTCCAGACAGTGCCACCTCCACAGTGCCACCTTTGATTTGAACTGCACACTTCACCTGGAATATACATTAAACCAGGATTCACCAAACTTTTCTGCACTTGTCACATTTGATATATCCTACGTCCTGTGTTTTACCAATATTATGGGTTCTCCTGTCTCATCAATGTTTTATCTGTCTGATTTTGCTTACAACATCATCCAGGTCAAGTTAATTCCTCAAACTAAGGCTTTGAATGGCATTTTACAGTTCATCTTATTGAACACAAAACATTATACAACAAACTGCCTGATTCAGTTCACTTCAGGTATAAAGTGCTTTACCTCCTCATTGAAATCTTTGGCCAACATCAGTATCAGATCATGAAACATACACATTAAATCAAACAGGAAGAACATGAATAACAGGTCCGTCTCTGTCAATCTACACCCTTACATCTCCATCTTTCTCCCACTGTGTTTCCTGCTGCTCTGAGATGTTGAGGGTGGAGGAGCAGACTTTCTGGCTGCCATGGAGACCTCTCAGCAAAGTGACCCGCACATCTTCTGCGTTGAAGAAGGGATTCTCCAGATTTTGATCGAGGTGGCTCTGAGTGAAGGAAGCTCGGGGATGGATGACACAGTGGATCTGTGCCGCACCGTTGGTGCTCACTACTCTGTAGGGCTGCATCACCTTCACAGCTGGCAGAAAAAAAGGAAAAACACATTGAGTAAGTGTTCTGTTCCCAGAGTGCTGAGTGTTTTTTTACATAGCTCTGTATTAATCCACATATCATTATTGAATAATCAAACCTTTGGTGTTTCTGTAAAGAGTAAATCTTTTATAAAAGTAATATATATTCTTCTTTTGGAAGTCTTATTACTATACACGATACAGGTTAGTTGTTTTAACCATTTATTTGCTAATCTGAACATATCTCCTTAATCTCAGTCATGTATTCAGATAAAAAAAGGTCTTCCCAAGTTCTCACTGTATCAGTTAAAACTGGGTCATACTTACAGCTCCACACAGGCACACCGACGCTGAGCACTGCCAACAACATCCATCCCATCGTACAGTGAGTCAGGAACATCCTACAGGGCTTTACAGAAACTCGCAGAATCCTGAAATTTACGAGAAAAATGTGGTGGCCCGACACCCTAGCAAACCTGATGAACTAATTTCATGAAAATACAGCTAAAGCAGAGAAACTCACCTTTATAGACTTTCTCAGCTGTCATGGAAACTGTGTGGCAGCACAGGAAATGATGATAGTGCTTTGCCGGTAAAGACAGACAACAACATTAAGTGGCTGTGGTTCTGCAGGAACGCTGAGAAGAACAAATTTAAGTGATTTTCATAAACCAGTTCCTGTCAGTTGGAAATTCTATTTTTGACCAATATTAATATCTAGTTTAAATATACATAAAAGAGAGAGTACAGACAAGAAGGAGAATATAATCCCAATAATTAGAATTGATTGTAAAACCTCTCAAAGTCCAAAAATAACAACAGTTTAAGCCCCCAATCAGTGTTCCAACAGACTGTCTTCAAATGTTTGCATGGAAAGCATGCAATTCAACATGAGTACGACACTTACTTCTTTTGCACCAAAACGTTTCATTGTCTTCTGCACATTCTGCATAGTTCAGACTTCATTATTTGCAGCTTTTTTACCGTTCAGTTCATAGCTTTGTCATTTCCTAAACATTTGCCGATGCGTGTAAAACACAATTCAACATTCTTGGAACACATTTTGAATCAAATCAGTATTTCTGAGGCATGGCTGTTGAGTGGAAACTTATGAAGAGAGGTCACATGATCACATGGAAACTTCTGCTGGCTGAATATTTAGTTAGAAGTTTTTGAAGTTTATGAATTTTCCTTTAGCAATAAGGGAAAAAAAGAATTGCAAAATTAAAAGAACAAGCAGTTTTCATTATGGCGTACCTCTGTCTAAATATAGGTAAAGATACAGTACTCATTTCATTTTATTCTTTTTTTAATTAAATTTTCTTAGTTGTCTTCCCAGGAGATGGTTTGTACACCTGATAAACATTTTGAACAAAACAAGATATTTAAAGCCAGTCTTTTCTTCTAATTTGAGCTAAATATCTTCATTAGTTACAGATTGACAGGTTCACCTTCACGGTAATTCCTTTTTGAGAAGATTGGAAACAGTACAACTCCTTTGTCACGAATTAAGCAGCAGACGGCTACTGTTCAACTCAGAACCTGAGCCACAAAGTATTTTTTTCTTACACAAAACATTTGTCATTTTTAATGGCAAACTAGACAGGTAAATATTACCTCCCTAATAGTTCATGCATTCTGAAGAGGAGGCTTTTAGACAGCTATCTCCCTGGTGACAGGAAAAAATTAAAATGAAGCTGAAGGCGCAAGTTCAATTGAAGAAACTCATCGCCTGCCTCCATTCAATCAGAGTCCGATACGCCTCTGATGTGAGCCAATCAGCTATGAACCGCACCTCCATGAAGCCAATCAGCATCCCACGCTCATCTTAAAAGCAACGTCAAATCCTCGTCTCAGCCTGCTAACCAGCAAGCGCAAACGGATTGCATGTTGGATTTCGAATCAGATGTCCGATTCAAGACGATAACAACTCATCCTCAAATCCTGCTGCTCTAGGAACGCCATCTAGCCGCGCATCCATCCTATGCAATCTCTGTATTCGCTCCAGCATATCTTAACCAGCACTGACCTGGATTCGCTCTCTTAGCGAGCCTTCTTCCGCCGTGGCGTCTCATTCCGTCTCCCAACCTCTGTTTTCATCAGCTCCGATTCCTGGCGCTATGAAACTTGCAAATCCCCGCTTTTCACAAGCGACGTAGACGCCGTCACAACTCTGACTCAGTTCCGGTCCCGCTCTGCTTCGTAGCCGAGAGCGGCTATCGTCCTGCGCAACTTTCAGCCGGATCTCCTCTCATGCCGCTCCTAGCAGCTCAAGGTAACACGTATCCACTCATGTTTTCATTCTTATTACATGCATTTCGCTCATCATGCTCCTGAACTGTCCGTCTGTTAGGCAGAGGTATCCCATCCATTCTGTTTGTTTTCGTTTTCTTCTTCTTCTGGTTTTGGCGGTTGGCTACAGGCTTGTAGTAGCATTACTGCCACCTACTGGTTGCAGTATGGTTCGTGATGGACTCCATTAATCTTCTCTTATTTCATAATTATGTCATTCTAATTCAACTCATTGTTCATATTTTCTACAGTAATTTCTTGTCCATAGTATGCTCGATTTTAAGTGTTAATTAAGTTTGTAAGTTGAAATGTTAACCTTACCATTTTTCCTCTTTGGTTTTCCCATTCCTGTGTTCTCTTACTATCCTTTGATATGGCAACGTTCTTCTCGTCTCCCCTTTATCATCAACCTGCAGGCTGTATTAGCAAATGTCTCAGCATTTTAAATCTCTGATTTCGTCATTCAAAGACTTACTATTGGCAATCCGTCCGCATTAAGTACCTTCAATGTCATTCACGTTCAGTTTAACCGGACAGTAGGGTTGAGTTGTTACTTAACCCAGTTTATTTCAGAAGTGCATTTTAAATCCAGCAATTTATACCAATTGTTGTGCCCTTCACGAGCTCTGCTGCTCTGGCCAGGCATTCATAAAGTATTCTGTCAAATTCTCTTCACCTACTTTCATCGGGCACTGCCATGTGCTACGTTGTGTGCCTTGTCTCGTGCCCTGTCTCGTACCCTGCTCGTACCTGTCTCATACCCCTGCCATGTGCCCGCCATGTGCCCGGCCATGTGCCCGCCATGTGCCCTGCCATGTGCCCGTCTCCTACTCCTCATGTACTCTGTATGTGCCTGTTTTGTGTCCTTCATGTCATGAGCATTCATCTTTCATGTCCCCATGCATCAGCCCCCATGCATCAGCATCCATGCATCAGCCCCCATGCATCAGCATCCATGCATCAGCCCCCATGCATCAGCATCCATGCATCAGCCCCCATGCATCAGCATCCATGCATCAGCCCCCATGCATCAGCCATGCAGCAACCCCGAGAACCGGCCGAGCACCCCACCATTCATCTCACCTCATCTCACCATCCATCTCACCGTTCCCCTCACCTCACCTCACCATTCACCTCACCTTCATCTCCCATTCCACATCACTGTTTTGTAGGCCTTCGCGGCAAACGGCCCTGTTTTGTAGGCCTTCGCGGCAAACGGCCCTGTTTTGTAGGCCTTCGCGGCAAACGGCCCTGTTTTGTAGGCCTTCGCGGCAAACGGCCCTGTTTTGTAGGCCTTCGCGGCAAACGGCCCTGTTTTGTAGGCCTTCGCGGCAAACGGCCCTGTTTTGTAGGCCTTCGCGGCAAACGGCCCTGTTTGGTAGGCCTTCGCGGCAAACGGCCCTCTCATTAAGCTACGCTGCTTCTCCTTTTCATTCTTCTTCTGCCCGTCTGGAGCATGCTTTCTCTGTGGTGCCTGAATTGGCACAATGTTCAGTCATGTTACCATCTTCATCCTCTTCATTCATTCATCTTGTGGTCACTTCCTCTCCTAGATCTTCCTTTCACTATTCTCAGTTTGTCCTTTTAAATTAAACCTGTCGGCCTGCAAATCGAGTTCTAGGTATTGATCTCAACTTGGTTCCAGCATGGTTCCTGCCTGCAATAAGCTCTCGAATTCACAAGATATCAGTCTCGTCCCATATCAGTTATTTTCAACTGTCAGCTGCCCTCCTTGCTTGGTCACCTCAATCTCACAAATGCATCATTGCCAGAGTCATGCTTTATTTCCAGGCAGCTAGAGTTCGCTAAATTTGTTCTTTCCTTCTTGAACAGGATACTCTGGTTGAGAGCTGCCGTTTTGACCGTCTGGTCTGCTTCTCGCCTGATCGAAATATATTCTATAATGCCTTTCTGTCGTGGATGTGTTTAAAAATTTACGGATGTTGCCATCCGTAGGTTTTGGGGGGGGGTTCTCTATAATTGTTTCACAGGTTCCTGATCACTCAAATAATGGGCTCAGTCATCATCATCATCATGCCTCACACATCATTCTGAGCTTCCATTCATTTTAGCTGCCCAATGCCTCTCGGCTTTAAGGTAATCTAACTGCAAATACTGGTGGTGGATTGAAACTTTTCACATGTTCCGTCAGACCCTTCAGGTTTCACTCTTTCAAATTAAGTTTATCATTCATAATCATCACAGTTCGTAACTCTCCTATCATATAATTGATCTTTCATGCTTCTTTCACATCATCATTAATCACATGTATACTTTCATTCATATTGCCACTCATGTTGTCAGTTATCCCGTCACTCATTCTGTTATGTATCCTGCAATGCACTCTCTCGTGCGTCTCGAAGAATCTGGTCCTGCGTCTCGTCATGTGTTCTTTCATGCCTGCGTCAAGCATTCTGATATGCATCCTGTTATGCATCATGTCACCTGTGTCGCATCTTGTCATGATTACTCATTTCTCTACGTGCATCATCTGCAAGACATCTTCCGCAAGAAGCATACGCAAGACATCTTCCGCAAGAAAGCGTACGCAAGACATCTTCCGCAAGAAAGCGCACGCAAGACATCTTCCGCAAGAAAGCGCACGCAAGACATCTTCCGCAAGAAAGCGCACGCAAGACATCTTCCGCAAGAAAGCGCACGCAAGACATCTTCCGCAAGAAAGCGCACGCTAGACATCTTCCGCAAGAAAGCGCACGCAAGACATCTTCCGCAAGAAAGCGCACGCAAGACATCTTCCGCAAGAAAGCGCACGCAAGACATCTTCCGCAAGAAAGCGCACGCAAGACATCTTCCGCAAGAAAGCGCACGCAAGACATCTTCCGCAAGAAAGCGCACGCAAGACATCTTCCGCAAGAAAGCGCACGCAAGACATCTTCCGCAAGAAAGCGCACCCAAGACATCTTCCGCAAGAGAGCGTACCCAAGACATCTTCCGCAAGAGAGCGTACCCAAGACATCTTCCGCAAGAGAGCGTACCCAAGACATCTTCCGCAAGAGAGCGTACCCAAGACATCTTCCGCAAGAAAGCTTACGCTAGAAAGTGTATGCAAGAGAGCGTAAGCAAGACATCTTCCGCAAGAGAGCGTAAGCAAGACATCTTCCGCAAGAAACGCATTTATGCTCACATCTTCCGCAAGAAAACATAAGCAAGACATCTTCCGCAAGAAAGCATAAGCAATACATCTTCCGCAAGAAAGCATAAGCAATACATCTTCCGCAAGAAAGCATAAGCAAGACATCTTCCGCAAGAAAGAATCTCTGCTCACATCTTCCGCAAGAAGCATACGCAAGACATCTTCCGCAAGAAAGCATCTCTGCTCACTTCTCCTTGTTCATTTCGTTCATTTCATTCACCTAATCATCTCCCATTCAAATCACTATCCCGTCACACTGCCTTATGAGCAGGCGCTCTGACCTCGGCATTTTTGGGGGGAACATACCTGTTCTCATAAATCTACTTATGCATATTAAAGTATAATTCAGCATTAATGTTCCTGCCGAGGTCTGAGCGCCAAAGACTTAAAATATTGTATCAATAAAATCCTTCTAATTGCCATTTCTTTCTCTGTGAGTTTTTCAGATTGAAATGAAGCTGAAGGCGCAAGTTCAATTGAAGAAACTCATCGCCTGCCTCCATTCAATCAGAGTCCGATACGCCTCTGATGTGAGCCAATCAGCTATGAACCGCACCTCCATGAAGCCAATCAGCATCCCACGCTCATCTTAAAAGCAACGTCAAATCCTCGTCTCAGCCTGCTAACCAGCAAGCGCAAACGGATTGCATGTTGGATTTCGAATCAGATGTCCGATTCAACCCACCCCCAACCCCTTCTCCACCATCGTAGCTGAGTTCATCTAGCTTCCAAGACGTTCCTCCATCCTCAACCCATCAGAGTGTTTTCTCCCTTCAGTCGCCTGTTATTGGTCTGGCAGAAGACCACCATGTTGGGCCCGGTTCTGCCAGAGGTTTCTTCCCAAAGGGGAGTTTTTCCTCTCCACAGTCGCTTCAAGCTTGCTCATCATGGACAGTTCATGCAAACCTGTGTTTATCAAGTTGGACATCTATCTTAAACAGATCACCATATGGACTGAACAAACTTCTTCTATCTCCACTCCACCACCAGTTTCAGACCCGGGGGGAACATACCTGTTCTCATAAATCTACTTATGCATATTAAAGTATAATTCAGCATTAATGTTCCTGCCGAGGTCTGAGCGCCAAAGACTTAAAATATTGTATCAATAAAATCCTTCTAATTGCCATTTCTTTCTCTGTGAGTTTTTCAGATTGAAATATCTGTAGGGAAACTGGTACAAGCATGTCATTGGATGCCGTTTATGGCAGAAAATCATTGGATTGAACTTCAGTTTTATTCTGAAGTCACAACACTAATGCTCTACAGGAAGGGTCAGAGCAGACTTTACCTGCTGAGGAGGCCATGGTCTTCTGGACTGCAGGGGCACTCCTGAAGACCTTTTGTGACTTTGAGGTGGCATCAACCATCTTCTATGGTCTGTTGGAGCAGCAGCTTATATGTAGCTGAGAGGACGCAGGTGGATAAACTCATCAGGAGGGCCACCTCTGTGCTTAGATGGTCCCTGGACCCAGTGCAGGTAGTGGGAGACAGAAGGACTGTAATAATAATAACATCACTGATGGACAACGTCTCCTGCCCCATGCATGGAGCTGTGGCAAAGCTGGAGAGATCTTTCAGTGACAGACTTCTAAATGTACAAAGGAGCCCTATTACAGGTCCTTCCTCCCAGTATCTGTCACACTTTATAACATTCACTGCTCCCAACAAACTCAATAAGTTGTTAACATTGTCTTCATATTGCTAAGCGTTGTTGTATAAGTTATTGATGAAGTCAAGACCCCAGGCAGAAAAGCAACTGTTTTAACAGTAGCTAATAGGGATCTTAATAAAACAAACATCCCTGCTGTTTAATTTTTTATCATACAGTGTTTTGCTGTTTTTTATCCACAATGTTATATGCATGTTTTGCATACCTTCAAGTCACCCTATTCAGTTGCACATTTAACTTAATTTGAGTATGCCATTTTTAATACATGTACTGTATTTTATTTTTCTTCACTTTGGAGTTCTTCTCTTACTTGCTGCTGATACACCTTAATCTCCCCACTATGGGACAAAAATAGATTATTCTATTCCTTCTTAAAATGCAGTACAGTCTAATGTAGTTTATAATCACAGTTGGTAAAATGTTAATTATAGTAAAGCAAAGCCAATTGTGTTGAATCATTGACTATGCTTGAGTATGGAACACGTTTTACACCTAGTCTTGAAATTCTGTCTCATGGACAGAAATTGGGAGCTGGTTCCCCAGGAAAGACTATATGTCTGCCTCCCATTTTATAAACTCAAGGAGCCATTAGAAAAACAAGACTGATTAGTTTCCAGCTTTTTTTATTTCTAAAATGTGTAGTAGGGTTAGGGTTAGGATTCTTTCTGCTTCTCTGGAGACACACTGTGTTTCCTGATCTGATGTGACATCTGAAACGTGACCTTCAGTTTCTCAAAGAAATTCATACCAAACAGGATATGCAACAACCGTTTCCTCCACACATCCACACTAGACAGTGCAAATGTTTGTGTCATTTGGTCATGTTCCTCATGTGGAACATTCCTTCTTAGTGAAAAATATTAGTTTATTTAATATTATTTATAGTGAATAAAGGATACTTTCATTACACATGCATTCATTATGAGCTTTGCAAACAACAAATAAAATCTTAATCTACTGTAAACATTTGTGTTTCCCACTCCTATGCCGGTGCATCTCAGTAAATTAGAACAATGTCAAAATAATTGAATTAACTCATTTAAACTCCTCTGGGTTGGGAATCAGTCTCTACCTCAATCAAAGGTTTAAGTATCTTGCTGTTTTGTTCACAGGTGATGGTAGAATGGAACAAGAGATGGACAGACAGATTGGAGCTGCACCTGCAGTAATGCGTTGTGATGAAGAAAACTGAGCCAAAAAGCAAAGCTCTCAATTTACTGGTCCGTCTACGTTCCGACCCACACCTATGGTCATCATGAGGTCTGGATCAGAACCAAAAGAATGAGGTCCCAGACAGAAGTGGTTGCAATCTGATTCCACTGGAGGGTAGCTGGGTTGAGTCTTAGAGATAGGGTGAAGAGCTTTGTTACCTGGGGGAGCTCAAAGTAGGGTTGCTGCTTCTACTCATTAAAAGGAGTCAGTTGATGTGACATTGAGGAGATGTGAATCTGATCAGGATGCCCCCTGGGAGCCTTCCTTTGGAGAAGACTAAGAACTCACTAGAAGGGTATGCCTTGGGATCGCCCAGAATGACCTGGAGAATGTTGCTGAGGACTAGGATGTCTGGGGTTCCCTCCTGGACCTTTTACTCCCACGACCTGCTTTCCGATAAGCAGAGGTTGGATGGATGGATTGAATTTCATAAGCCACCACAAATACAAATCCAGGACATGGACTATGATGCCACATTGTGCTAAACTATTCTTGAACTAGACATGTTGGAACTGTCATACCTGGTCTAAGGGAGAAAAGACTTTTCAGATGAAAGTCAAATTTAGCATTTAATTTGAAAAGTAAATTTTCCACAGTCAGTTGTGATTTCGTGTGTTGTGTTGGTGTTGGTCAGCTGCGTTTTATCTACTCGACAGCACATGCACTTACCAGGAAATCAGAGAACTTCATGCCTACTTGTCCTGACAAGCTTTATGGAATTGTTCATTTCATTCTCCACCAGGATGTGGCATATGCTCATACTGCCAAAAGTCCTATTACCTAATCACCATGGTATCTCTGTGCTGGATTCCCCATCACACATATCGGACCTGAACCCCACACAGAATCTATGGGCTGTTGCCCAGGGGAAGATGAGATCTTAAAACATCCATCTTAAAACTTCAACTTGCTGATCACCTCCCTACTACGCAGCATTGATGCAATAATTCATGCAAAACGCGCCTGACCATGCACTGAGTGCATATATTGAATAGTACATAGACATACTTAACTGTAGGACAATATTTCTGAATTATCGGAGAAACTGAAATCTAGGTTTATATTCTCATCAAGCTTTAATCTGTTTTCTACCTAAGTGAACGTAAGAGTTATGGGCAGTGGTGGAGGTTCACAGCACAACAATGAACTCTAAAAATAAATCCATCCATAAAATCAGTTATTTATTTGTATAGCCCGTTCCTCATCTGGAAGAATTCACCAACAGAGGTTAGCATCCCTGCCGCTCATGAAGGAGACGGGGTTCAATTAGCTGACGGGGACAACACCAAATGCAGGGGTTAAAGTTCTCCGTCGCTGCGACGGATTTCCGTCATTTGGAAAATGAGCGCAAATTGTTCCGCCTAGCAGAGCCGGGACATTAGCCAATCAGAAAGGGAGTAGGGCAGGTCTTTGCAAAACATCTGCCAGACTGAGGTTAACGGCGTTCAATCATAACTTTTGGAAGAGCATCTCAAACTGGCCACAGATCACTTAGATGAAAGTAGCGGTGGTCAAAGCTAAATTTGGATTTATGAACCAGCAGGTCAGAGAGTTCAGCAGATTGAACATCTGACAACTACCTCCCTCGGTAAGTGTGTCTGTTGCTGCTCCTGCAGTTAATTAATAAATTATTTCCACCTGTCACCTGCCATGTCACCTTTCAGCGTTTATTCCCTGGCTTCCAGGAACTTGACCGATAAACCAAACAGGGATCTCCTCATGATTCATTATTACATTTTATTTAAAACTCAAAGAGTAACATCCTGGCTCTGGCCAATTTAGCATGATGTGCTTTTTTTTTGAAGAAGAAGAAGAAGAAGGGTCAGAATGTGAAACAATGGTTCGATTTGGAAATAGTAAAAAGAATAAAATACTGAAAGTTAGCAGTTTTATTGAACTTTAAAATAGTAAAGTAAGGCTTTTGTATAAACTCGGGAGTTGTGATAATTAACTGCTCTGCAATAACAGGCAGAGAAGAGATTCATTATTGTAATGTGTGATCTGTGTTAAATTAAAATGTTTGACGTGATCATAGTGTTGGTTATTTGTCCTCCTTTGAGCAAGGTTGTGGTTGGCCTTGTATGTTCATGGGATTAATTTATACTGAATGTGACAGGGAGCCAGTGGAGTTAATGTACAGGTGTGAAGTAGATGATGTAATGATGCAAGCTGCTGTCTTTTGTACTAGTTGTAGTTTATGGAAGTTTTCTGGAGGACAGGGAGGGAATGGAGCTGAAACTGTAAAGTGGACTGTGGACCAGTTTGGCAAAAGTGTGAAGGAAGAACTTGATGCTGCAAATATGAAAGTTAGCCAGGTGATGTTCTGGATGTGGAAAGTGAAGGAGAGGATGGTGAGGCTGTCAAGGATGATGCCAAGGCTCTGAAGAGACAGAAAAGGTAATTGCATATTGTAACAGATTTGGTTAAAGTTGACTTTATACAATAAGCAAGTGAGGTAACTAATGTGGCATGACGTCCACGGTCCCGGGAATATATGGGCTGACTCGGAAAAAATTTCAGTCAGATTGATTATTTTTGCTTTAACCCCTGACCTAATGCGGGAGTGGGGGTTAGAGAGCTGGGTGGTTGAGACCGGTTCAAAACTAAGTCTGTCACTCTGGCTCCTTGAGCAAGACCCACTGTTCCACTCGGTGTTGCCAACACACTGCTCCTTAAGGGATGGGTTGGGTTAAATGCAGAGAATCCCCCTCTGTGGGATTGTTTAAAAATAACTAAATAATAAGTTATAGTTATAATGCTTAACAAAAACACACAGGGAGATAGAAGAAAACATAAAAAACAAGTTAAAAACAAGGTAGATGACAAAATAGATAAAGCTGTCAGGTTTTGATTCAGGATTAAGGCCACAAATGCAGACAGGCAGGCAGGAGCAGCACAGTGGGCTGAAGTGATTTAATAAAAATGACAACAAAAACTTACAGGGCAGGTACCGGGAGGATGGGTAATAGAGCATGGACAAAATCAGACAGAAACCTGGGCAGGTGAAAGAAACTAAACAATCTGACGACAAAAAGGGGAGTTTATGTACTGGGGAAAACAGGTGAGTGACATGAGAGCTAATACAGATAATAAAGGTGAACTGAATGAGCTGGACCACAGAATTGCAGAGTGGGAAACAGAAGGAGATTGTAATAAACATGAATGAAGCTGAACAACTCCCTACGAAAAATCTAACAGAGAACATAACAGAAAAAACCCTAAACAAACAACACCGGATTAAACTGGGAAACTAAGAAATAAAGCTAAAAGCGAAAATTCAACTGAAGAAACTCTTTGCTTACTTCCATCCAATCGGAGGCTGGTCCGTTTATTTTAAAAGCAACTTCAAATCATCTCTCAGCCTGCTACCCAGCAAGCGCAAGCAACGTCGCACTATGTCGGATTTTGATTCAGATGACCATTTCAACCCACCTCCATCCCCTTCTTTACATTGTAGCAAGCTCCATTTGGCTTTTCCACGATGCTCCTTCAACCTCGTCCCTATCAGAGTGTAATTCCTCCTGGACTCTTATGGAATTCCCTATCACTCCTTAAAACGATCCGGCAGATAACCGCCACGTTAAGCCTGGTTCTGCCAGAGGTTTCTTCCCAAAGGGGAGTTTTTCCTCTCCACAGTTGCTTCATGCTTGCCCATCATGGACAGTTCATGCAAAACTTTGTTTTTCCAAGTTGGACATTTAGCTCAAGCAAATCATCTCGCAAACCAGCCTCTATGGATTAACCAACTTCATCTATCTCAACTCCACCACCAGTTCCTGGCCTGGGGGAAATACCCTGTTCTCATACATCTGCTTATGTACATTAAAGTATAATTCAGCGTTTATGTTTCCTGCCGAGGTCTGAGCGCCAAAATCTTTAATTATTGCATCAATAAAATTCTTCTAATCGTCTTTTCTCTCTCTGTGAGATTTTCAGATTGAAATAAACTAATAATGAAATCTGTAAATCACTAAAATGAACTGAAGAAAGCAAGACTTAAAGGTCACAATAATGACAGACAAAAAGTCCAAAAAAAACCAAACAGAAAATTAAAAACTCAAAGAACTCACAATCATGTCAAAAACAAGGTCAAAAAATCAGATGCGACACTGCAGGTTTTTTGCATTTAAAGGCCTGCCTGAATAAAAAAGGCTGGACCTTTAATTTAAAAATCCCAAGTTCAGTTATACATGGAAGATCGAATCATTGGAAGCAGATTCCAGAGTCGAAGTCACCCCATCGTATGTATTTTCTCTGTGGAACCATTTGCAAATTGTTGACTTAATGTGGTGAACATAAAACAGGTGTCCACAGTTACTTACCTGCTGCTGAATCTTTAGGTCTGGTCTCAATTCCTTTATCCGCTTTTTTCACGCTGCTTGATATCCATACTGAAATGGGATGAGTAATGTGTTAGGATCAAAAAGATGCCACATAATTTCAAGAAAATGAAGATCATCATTCTACAAAGAGCCTAATCAAAAGAAACCAAGATAACCCTGTACCTGATGGGGAAGCGTAGGGCAATTTGCTGAAATGTCATTGCAGCAACTCCAACTGGTCCTCAGTAGCTTGTATGGCCCCCACATGCTTGTATGCATACCAGAAAATGTCAGGGCTCCTTATGATATGACAGATGGTCTCCTGGGATATCTCCTCCCAAATCCTGACCAGGGCATCACTGAGCTCCTGGGCAGTCTGGGGTGCAACCTTGTGGTGTTGGGCAGACCTAAACATGTACCAGAGATGTTTTATTGGATTTAAGTCAGACAAGAGCTGAGACCTGTCAGTGGTATCAATTCTTGTCACACAAGGCCTTGGACCAGGATCCACTGCACCACAGAAATGTCTGAGTTTAAGGATTTCCTTCTGATACCAAATGGCAGTCAGAGTGCGATCGTTTAATCTGTGCGTTCCTCCATGGATATTCCTCCTCAGACCAATACTGACCCACACCAAACCCATCATGCTGAACAAATGTTACAGGTAGCATAGTGTTCACGGCAGTTTCTTCAGACCCTTTCATGTTTGTCACATGAGCTCAGAGTAAACTTGCTCACATATGTGAAAGGAATGGAGCCAGTGCAGAACCTGTCAATTCTGGTGTTCTCTAGAAAATACCAGTCGAGCTCCATGGTGTGGGGCAGTGACCATGGGGTCTACGAGAGAACGTCTGGCCTTCAAGCCACCCTCATAAAGTCTCTTTCTAATGGTTTGGTCCGACACATTCACGTTGCTTGCTGGAAGTCATTGTGTAGGTGTTTGGCAGTACTCATTCTGGTCTTCCTTGCACAGAGGAGCAGGAGTTTTGTCTAAAGGTCAAAGTCTACATGGACTTTGACTGCCAATCAGATCTTCGAAGTAATCTGTCATAGACTTTGTTTGTAAACTTCCAATCAGATTGGCTAATTCATAGATGGCCAATACCCAGCTTTAGACATCCAAACAGGATTGCAGATCATGGTGTAGACAACCAATCACATAATAGACGAATTCTTGCATAGACAACCATCCCAAATTGCGAAACTGTGACCTGGCAGCAAAACCCTAATTTTCCTAATTATTTTTAAAATAAACACATTT